>NW_013667631.1:165508-170418 GCF_000517525.1 Limulus polyphemus
AAGAACGTCGAATCTGAATCACTTGAAAAAAACACGGGGGTGCTTAACTTGTACACACACATACAAGGTATAACAGCCAAAATCTACAGTGTGTTCAGCAAACATAATTTTTTTTCTGCTTCAAACCAGCTAACAAAATTCAAACAATACTTGTTAGTAATAAAGATAAAAAGTGATATCTTAGATATAAACAAGTTATATATGAAATTAGGTTTGAATTTAATTAAAAAAGTTAGTTTTAATCACTTACTGAACACACTTTGAAATGGGTCATTCAATATAATGGCATAAAACAATATTAAATGAACTTAATACTCAAAGTATTAATAGAATAAGGAGAAATTGTGCTGTAAATTAAGTAATTGTTTACTACATACAAATATATCTTTTAACAAAGTAATAGAATGACTTATTGAAACTTCAAAAAGTTAAGCATCAACACAAAATATATTTAAGTATAAAGCTAGGAGGTTTTTATGTGGTTTTCTATAGTGTAATAAAGAAGGCTGTTTTTTTAGACCTATAAATTCTCATATAGGTATTTTTAATCATGAATTTGGTGAAGTTTCTTTTGCAATAGCTACATAATGAATAGGCCCCCAGTGGCACAGCAGTATGTCTACAGACTTACAATGCTAGAATCAGGGTTTTGATACCTGTGGTGGGCAGAGCAAAGATAGCCCATTGTATAGCTTTGTGCTTAATTACAAACAAACAAACATAAGGAATATAGGATTATATATACATGGATCTTTCTAATGAAATACAATATTTTCAGTTTGATAAGAATGTCAGTTTTTCATGTTTTGGTGTAGAATGTTTGAAGAGGTATTAAACGAACAGCATATCATTTTAAGAAATTAAGATTTTTTATGTTTTTTGTAACAGCATTGTATATGATCAGACAAACTGATGGAATTGTAATGGGATCAGAGTTAGCACCATCACTTGCCAACTTATTTTTTTAGTTACGAGGAAAAAGTATTAGTTGGAAATCTTCCTTTGAATATCATAATGATCTAGAACATATTGACAAGTTTTTGAAATATCTTAATAATCAACAAAATAGTATAAAATCCACAGTAGAACATCAACAGGAACATTAGCTTGCTTTATTCGATACATTAATAGACAGTAATAATTACAAGTGTACAATAATTAAAAGAATGTTTACTAGCTTATGTTTTAATTTTGGCATCTTCATTTCAAAATTGTGCTAAATAAATGTTAATTAAGATGTTCATTTCTCATGTTTATAAGATCTATAATGTTCAGCCCTATGGTCAAGTGCACATATCAAGACCTTGTACAGAATAGTGCCATTCAGCAGGGTATTATGAATTTGGTGTCAAAGTTATCAACATTTCTTCTTACCCTACCTTGCTGATTTTGTGTTAAGAGTAGCGAAAACACCATAAGCATTGTACAGGGATACTGAGAAAATATATATATATACATTTAGAATGTTTGAGAGGCTGTGCAAATGCAATATGCAAATTTTATGATGGACAAAAGTATTTTTTACCTTCATATGAGTAATCTGAGGAGTGTGGGTTCGAATACCCGTACCGCTAAACATGCTCCCCCTTTCAGCTGTGGGGGCATTATAATGTGAGGGTCAATCCCACTATTCCTTGATAAAAAGAGTAGTCCAAGAGTTGACAGTGGGTGGTGATGACTAGCTGACCTCCCTCTAGTCTTACACTGCTAAATTAAGGACAACTAGTGCAGATAGCCCTTCATATGAACATCACCTTGTTCTCTGACTTGTGAGAGTCCGAGTCAGGCTTATGCCATCAACTCACAGATATGTCTTGTATACAAATACTTCTATAGCTAAAATTTTTTTTTATTTTTTTTTTTTTATGTACAACAGACCTGTAGTGTTTACTAACAATTTGCCATAGTAATGTACATAGTAAGTTTGATATTAGAGTAAACATTATCCAATATGGAGTCAGTCTATTGGTACAACCCCGTGCACATTCATTTAATATCTTCATAAAAAAGTTTCAAAACACAGAAAAGTTTTCTAACAAAGAATGGTCTTCCATTTAAATATCATACATGATTATTTAGATAAATCAAAAGTTCTAAATACTTATAATGGAATGCTTCTAAACAGTCTTTTTAAATATATTGGTAATCATCTTATTATAATGAAGCAATGGTGTGGCTGTCTATATATATATATATATATATACACAATAGTGCCATCTGTTTTTAAGAAATAAAACTATTTCAATGCTAAAAGTGGTGGTGATAGAGATTTAATAAATGTGGCGCCATCTATTGAATGGCACTACAAACAGAGGTCGATAAAAATTTTGTATTTTGGGTATTCAGATAATTAGAATAATAACTATAGTATGTGCAACAACAATTTTTTTTTTAATAGAACACAATTGTAAATAAAAGTACTCTTCTCACAACAAAAACACGACTTTCACTAGGACAGTACTTGAGGGTTTGAGTATGTCTTTATTGTTGTAATTTTTAAATGTAGTACTAAAAATCTGGAGTTCTTATACTTATTTTTTCCGTAAAGGGTAGCACTTTTAATATATAAAAACATTACAGTTTATATCAGTAAAATGTATGAAAATTTTGAGCTCTGTACATTGAATCATTTTGATGCAATGAGTTGTGCATGACTAAAGAGCACAATCCGAACACTTTTCCCATGCAGTACTTCCCAGAAAAAAAATACTTTTTTAGAAAGTGTTCACGTTTTTTCAACTTTTTACAATGAGGTATGAATACTGCAATAGTTAATTACTAGCACAAATAGCCACCTGTAGGGTGATATTTCTGCTAGTGTATTCAATTTTGTATAGCTTTTCTACAGACTGTATTTAAACCTGAAAGTAGATTACAATGATTTTTTTCAGATTCAGATACAATATATCCTATTTGTAAACATCTGATGCTGTATGAAATTCAAATCTTTTAGGTATACTGGATAAACAACAATATTTTTAAAAACATGCATATTTGATATATGATGACATGCTTAGAGAATGTAGAGTAACAGTTCATTTACAATTCTTGCAATAAGAAGTGAAGTGATGAAAGAGGACTGTATAAGAGAGATTGTCTTAATTAATAAATTAAGGTCCTAACTCAATGAAATAATTCATTACTTAATTGATTGTGATTGCTATAAATAAATATATATGTATATAATTAATTTTTGTCATCTATGCTTTCATTCCTTGGATCTGAGAATTAAGACATATTGAACTGTACTAGCTAGATAAAATCAACATTAAAACATAGATTAGTATTTTATTTATTTTTGAATAATGTTTTACATTTTCCTTCAGTGTGTGCCAATCCTTGGACGAGGGTTTGACATGGGAGGCTACAAGTGTGAATGTAAACAAGGTTATGAATATCCCTTCAGCGATCCTGTCACCTACTTTGATGGGCAGATTGTTGAAGCAGAATTTCAGAATTTGGTAGATAATAAGCCAAGTCGGTTTGACACCTTGAAGTGCCGACTTGCCTGTGCAACAACACATTCTGTTAATTCAGTCATTATTCTTTTTGTTATTTTAGTTCACACATTATTCACTCAAAGTAATGTTATTTTTAATCATTGTTATTAATGACATTTTAAAATCAGTCAAACTCATAAAGATTGTGTAGTAAAATCTCCCCATTTTTGTTTATTATGACAACAACAGATGGAATAGTGGAAGGGTTTTTAGTAGAGGTAAAAAATAATTCAGTTTGTGTTTTTTGTTTAGCAAAAGGATCTTTCTTGGGAATATTTTTATACATGATGTTTTTATAGTATAGAATAAGAGATTTTACTCATCACTTTTAATGACTTCTTTTAAAATATAAACCTTTTGTAACAAAAAGTGATGCATATGTCCGTCCATATTTTTACAATTTTGTGTTGTAGATCTGTTTAAGTAATGTGATATTATACAAATACAACTTGTATGCTTTATACTTTAGAATTATGGTGATGGTTACATGTACACTTTTTATATGCTTAAGTGTTATAAGAATTTCAAAAGATCTAGGCAGATTTGAAATTGTGTATGTGTGTAAACAGCCACTATTTGGGATAACAATTTAACCACTTATCTTACAAGAGATAAAAAGACAAATAACGTGATAGTAGAGAAGTTCATTCTTAAACTGATATCACAATAAATATAAAAGATTTTCTATGTGGTAGATTTATAGGTATTTTAATGTCAAAACAATATTTTAGAATTGCACAGGCAAAGTCACTGTTTTATATAATGATATAATATGCACTGTTAAATTTTAATTCACTTCAGTTTTCTTTCTTCTTATAGTTGAGGATATATAAATTTTATAAAAACAAAATGGTTCAATGAATTTTGACAAGTTTATCTTGTTACATTTATCTTTCATGAACTCAGTTATATGCCTCAAATGCAGGCTGAAGTGATATTAATGGTAAACATTTACAAAATAAAAGTTAAACAGTACTGTATACTTTATGCTACACATTTTTATGCTGCAAATGTTAATTTTTTATATGCGACAGGGAAATATGTATGTACTCTATTCAGAGACTAATCTGGAATAATCTACCCTATCAAACAAAGAAATGTAGTTCATTATGATGAATGTTCACTGGCAAGAAAACAATTATATAAATTCAAGTTTCGTTTTTGTTTTCACTTAGTGAAAATATTTGATTATCCACAAAAGTTGCTGTATTACCTGAATGAAATAAAAACTTGTTTTAACAGTTTGTTTAAGTTTATTGTTTGAATAAGAACAAGTCCAAGTTGCTTCACTTTATAACTACATTTCTCTTGCATGTACAAATAGAATGAAACAAAAGTAAACCTAAAATCATAAATAATATTCAACGTTAAACTGTGACGTCGAAACATGTAGAGTCGTCAACTTTTTGA
>NW_013667631.1:170428-174639 GCF_000517525.1 Limulus polyphemus
TCAAAAAGTTGACGACTCTACATGTTTCGACGTCACAGTTTAACGTTGAATATTGTTTATGATTTTAACTTTATACACAAGTGCCAAAATACTATAAAAGTAAACCTGTTAAAATTGCATGTTTAGAAAATGTGTTGCATTTGCCCGCGAATGTTGGCATCTTTAATACTAATACAATATCTATAGAGATTCTTGTGAAATCAATGATCATCAGGAACTGTAAGGACAAACTGCAGATTTTCTGTAAAGATTGAAAGTATTTTTGGAGGAAAAACGTCAAAATCATTAGATTTAAAGTTTAATTGTGAGCATTAGGTGGCAAAATGCTACCAGTGTGACAGATGTAGATGCAATCATGATGTGATACTGGTTGCGGAGAGAGAGGAAGGTGTAAAAGAGGCCAGAGAATAGTTAAAGGAAAGCATGTCTACCAACAGACCATGTATGTTCACAGAATAGTTGAAAAACATGGACAGAGGAAGAAGGGATAGCAGTGGTGAAAGATGGGTGCAAAATGTCACTGAACTCTTGACAGTCTTTATCTTGGATTGTTTTAAAGACTGTTTACAAACACTTTCTCTCCATTGACATTTACTCATATTCTTAGCCTTGGAACGAAGAGATAGATAACAAATTTGGTGCCTCTTGTGGTTGAACTATATGACACTTTCCTACAGGAGCTATCCACAATTGTTTGTGGCCCCGCCAAGAATGAATCTGTTGAGGCTTTTAAGAAATACATACTCTATCAAAACACTTGAAGGCCAAGACCACTCTTGAGAACATAGTTAAGCAACTCGCATTGCAAGACAACCTGCTGGAAAGTGAGTAATTTATGTTTTGCTCAGCATTTTGTATCTGCATCATGAATGTTGCGATAGTTTTGTTGCAGAACTTCAATAGGCATTCAAAGGTTTAGTGCAACAAATGTTAACTCTACCATTTATTTATTCTACCTTCTTTGGGAAAGAAGATAGTTCATGATGGGGTCAAGCACCTCTATCTGATTATCAGCAGGCGGCAGTTGAAAACTCACATGTGTGACTCCTGTGTGTGTTGTTCGATGAGAACTCCAAACTATGAAGAGGGTTGCATATTTTGAGATACTGTGCTGTTTTTTTGTTGTTGTGGTGGTGGCTTACAGTGCATTCAGGTATGTCTACTACTTTGACAGCAATGGAGCTTCTGCTGAACTTCATCAATGTCCATTAAGTAATACAGGCATTGAGAAGCTGCTGAAAGAAGCA
Organism: Limulus polyphemus; assembly: GCF_000517525.1. Lineage (NCBI taxonomy): Eukaryota > Metazoa > Arthropoda > Merostomata > Xiphosura > Limulidae > Limulus > Limulus polyphemus. The sequence goes on from NW_013667631.1 coordinate 171,676, forward strand.
AAGCTCTTCATGGACAGTTGTGTCAGGATATTGAACCAGCAAATTCAGTTGAACATTGGATCTTGCCCTTGATCTGGATTCCAAGATGAACCTTGAGCCAATATAATTCTGAGAGAAGATGATTGAGCACTACAAGAAGAGGGTTATTAGCAGGCATGATGTAATGATTATATACTTGGTATTGGAAGGAAATGTTCCACGTAGTTTACTTTGATCATCTCGGGGAAAGATAACAAGCAGGATTGAGAATTTATGGTATGAATGGGTGAAGCTATGTTGTTGTACCTGAAGAAAACCTACCTCATATAAAGTGGATTATTTGTCAGATAAATAATACAACTTGCTACTAGAACATACTTCAGCCTGTGATTGTCCCTATTCTGTCTTATATTGGATTTAGATTACAAGAGTTTCACACACACACCTAAATGCAGGAACATTTTTTTTTTTATTGCTAGATGCTTCTTTTTTGACAGATTGATGGAAGTACTTAAGTCCTGGTTGGAGAAAGCCAGTAACTGTGTCATACCTGCACAGGTACTTGTTGGCCTTAAATTTCATGGTCTGGTGAAGTGTATCATGGAGCTTGTTGAGCATAATAGGTAACAGTTAGAATGGCTTTTAATGAAAGTTTAGATCAAGGAAGGTTTCAAGAGAGGTAATGATTTATTTTCCTGTATGCCAAACCTGTTGAAAACTCGGGCATTTCTTAAGAATGTGGCATTCTCTTTCTGTTTTGATTTTTTCATAAATATGTTGGTGACTCTGTATTGGTGATGGTGTGCTTGTTGAGATGAAGTTTCATCTTGATGAAGATGCAGGCGAAATGAAGAGATGCAAGAAGTACAAGATGATGATTCATCAGACAACAAAAAAGATAGAAAAAGGATCCATCAATCCTCAAGTGACAGCAGGTCCTATATCAGGTGTGGCATTAACAATCCAAGGACAGTTAAGGATACAGTCCCATTGGAAAAGACATTGTGCCAATGTTTCTGTCGAACAAACTTCCCAGGAAGATGGTGAAGACGCAATATAACTACTGCTTAGCAGAAGTATTAATCAAGAACCCAGCTTCAAACTCAAAGAAGGCCTGTAGGCATTCAAAGCACATTTTAGTAGCAGTTGCAAAGGATTTCCCTCCAAAAGCCAAATCAAAAAAAGGACAAGTACCCTGAAAAAAACAATGGCCTGCTTGCCTCAAACCATTAATATGCATTTGTTGTTTAATTCAGACTGTCTAACTAGCTTCATTAAAATGAGCAAGAACTACATTGCCATAGCTATCCTCACAAAACTAACATTCTGACATAGTAAGTTAAGTGAAATTTCTTTATGTATGTTAAAGTTTGTGCTCGTTTTAGCCTAAAAGAATAAAAAGTAATTTAAAGATTTGGTCAAAGTATCATGTGCATGTTATTGTGTGCTTTTAAACAAATTAAATCAGTTTTTGATAGTCAAAAAAGGAATAAAATCATCCTAGTATAGCAATACATATTGCTATAGCAAATTATTCTTTACCTAAATATTATTTGGTTTTATATTTTAAATGTTTTTATAACGTATTACTGAAAATAAACTACACTAAACATTAAGTACTATTAAACTGCTTTAAATATTATTAGCAGTTATTTTCCCAGTGGGTACACAATAAGTTTAAAAAATTGTTTTGATGTGAACGCCTTTTCCAAGATAGTGAAGAATGATTATGCTTAATTATGCCTGTCGTATGACATTAGAGTTAGGCCTGTTGTGTTTTCTAACACTGCATGCTTTATCTTATCTCTTAAGGATTTTCAAGAATTAGAAGAGTGTTTAATAATAATATTTCAACCAGACCATGTTTGTTATATCCATTATTAGACAATCGTCCAATTCTTGAAAATTGGAACATTGTATATAAGCTATTTATTACAACAGTTATAATGGCTTGAATGCGTTTTCTAAACTGGTGAAGCATCATTATAATTAATCATACTTGTCATATGACATTAGTATTAAGCCAATTCTATTCTTTTAATAATGAAACCTTTATCCAGTCCCTTGGAGATTTTCAAGAATTATTGTTCTATGTCATTCACTGGAGATAACATTTTCTGGTGGGAAAGATAACTCTAAGGTTGTGCATAGTATGTGAAGCTAAACAGTCTTACTTCTATTTGCAATCAGGTGATATATTAGGGTTATCTTATGTTTCAATGGGAATGTACAGTTACATGGGCAGGGCAAGTTGCTCTGGGTACATTACATTACCAAATTAAATAAATAATGTGATGCTTATCCAGTCTGGTAAAATATCTCAAATGAATAGATACAGAACAAATCTGTAGAAATCTCCAGTAAAGTAGCAGGTAAATACACAGCATTTGTGAAATTAATAAGTAATATTCCATGATTATACACCTATGTCCAATCTCAGGAGAAAACAGAAGTACTTTGTGTTAAGTATTTTGATGAATTGTATTGTATCCAGGTGCTGACTGACAAATAGGTTCTGTAGTACATCCATCTCAAGGAGACCAGAACCGAGGTCAGCAATGCCTACCTTTACAATTAAAACCTTCTAGATATAGAACACGACCTCTCCATTGACTTCTAGTTTACTGTCATTTGCTAAGATGAAGTCGATATTTACTGGGCAGAGTAGTGACTTTACTTTGGTAGCATAATATACTGCAATATTTATCCAGTGTTCTGGCTGCTGCTGTTTTTACCCAGAATTCGATTACTTACCCTTGTACTTTCACAGTTGTGTATCAAGCTCCACTCAGCCCTGACAATGAGCTGACCACCAAATTTTCAGAGCAGGCTGGCTGCTGTGTTCCCCAAGTCAGTGGCCAAACCTGATTTGAACTTCGTTGGTTTTACAGAGCTATAGCTGCAGCATTTACTGCTCGCTTTTGCCTCTACTGGACTTGCTGAGCCATTGGTCAAAACTGGTAACCTTGATTAACACGCCCAGAC
>NW_013667631.1:174739-179832 GCF_000517525.1 Limulus polyphemus
TTTAAAGATAAGTTCTCTATCATTTTTTCAATTCATAAATGCACACTTGCATTGCCTACTAAGAAAGTTAGTACTGGTAGTCATCGGGTTAATTTGCCATATGGAAAAGTATGGACAGTTCACTATAGTTACCCAACATTGCACATGAAAAGCAGATATTTTACTCCTCTCTTCCAGAGGCATCACTGACATCAGCTGTGACATATAAACCACGAGAGAACTAGGATAGTCCTGCCCATTCTTTGAATATTATTGTTGTTGTGCGGCAGTGCAGAAATGTATGTGTAGTTCACAACTCTTTGAAATGGCTCATGCAATGGAATTATTTGGGTGGGATGGCCTGTCTGTGGCACAGATGGTTGATCTGGGTTCACCAAACATTGGCAGCTCTCCTTGCAACCATTTCTAGGTTACTACTTCGTATCTTATCGTGACAGAAACTCTTTTAGGGTGATAATGTGTCTGACACCCAGGTGGTATATCATTGCTTTTCTTGGAAGCCCCTTGATGAACTTATCTACCAATATCATCTCGATCTGCAAAAGTCCTTGTCGGGTATGCTTTCCTTTGCAAGCCTGGCATGGCCAGGTGGTTAGGGTGTTTGACTCGCAATCTGTGGGTTCGAATCCCTGTTCCACCAAACATGCTCGCTCTTTCAGCCATGAGAGCATTATAACGTGATAGGCAATCCCACTATTCGTTGATAAAAGAGTTGGCAATGGGTGGTGAAGACTAGCTGCTTTCCCTCTAGTCTTTCACTACCAAGTTAAGGACAGCAAATGCAGATAGCCCTCGTGTAGCTTTGCACAAAATTTCCAAAGAAAACAAATGGTATAGATCATTGCATAAGTGGCCAGACCCTTGGTGGTGCCACACTTATAAGCTTTTAACTCAAGCTGATGGATTGTTCAATTTTTCACACAACAAACTACAGTACAATTTGGCATCAACTGTCTTTTAGTCCCAGAGTGTTGGATGAAGTCCAAGGCTGGGACTGTCCAAACTCAATATTAGCCATTTAGTTATCTGTTTTTGAGATTAGTCGTTCCATGCAGTTACCTGCCTGAAATGGACTAGGTCTTTTGCTTTGCCCTTGAAAGTTGGGGTAGTAATTTATTTCATTCAAAGGGGGGTTGTGGTTGTAGCCAAATCCTCTCTCCTACAAACTCTGCCAACACCTGGCTGTGATGTCATTGACCTTGTGGGTACAGGGTGGTATGAATAGTTGGACACTGGTCCATGGTAGCAGAGTGACAAGTTATTCTCAGCATCTCTTCCATTAGCCTTACTCGCCTCCAAGTTCACTGTGATCTTTGGCAAGATACATACAGGTCAGAGAGCCTCTGTTGTCCCATACATCATCATCACTCCTGCCTTTCAGCACTCTATATAGTTTCCACCAGAGGTGGAGTGAAATTACTCTGGTTAGTGAAGACCTAAGTGTCCTAAAAACCACTCCCATTTGATCCCAAACTCACAAGGTGTCACACCTCATCAATACAGCAATTCTCAATTGTTCATGCCTTCCTTACGCTGATGTCTATCTTCAGAAGGAAAACTCAATTGACTGATCTGGGATGTTGGCAGTTCTTTTTCCTGAATATTTGGCCACAATGAGGAAGAAGTTACGGAACTGCAGCATCAGCAAAAGTCCTATTTCCAGGAGAAAACTTCTTCTTAGACCAAACAACTTTCTCAGACAGTCATCTCATTAGCCTTTTGAACAATATCATTCTTCTTGAGACACGTGTTACCCACTTACTTGTGGTCACACTTGATACAAAGTATGTGGAATTACCTGATTTGTCAATGAAAAAAGTCACCATTGAGTTCTATAGAGCAAGCTTAATGTTGCAGCAATTTTTCTAAGGTACATTTGACACCCTAGTGAATTATGTGGTTCCATTAGTAATTAAAGTGAAAGAAACTTAGTGGCTTCCTCGACCGACTTTCTATATTAAGAACATCTACAATATGTAGAAAAAATGTTGAAAAAATTATATGAAATAAGGGGTTGGTAAGCAGTGTGCCTGCATACTATATGGTTATTGTCTGAGGCATCAGCCTTAGAATGATGTAACTGCACTTCAGGAATTAAATGACTGTATAGTGGAAGTTTGAAGTTTTTAGACAATCAGAGTAGGCATAGATAATCCAATAATTAAGTTATTAGCATTAGGAAAACAAAATTATTTACATTAGTCAAGCTGGCATTGCATGAGCAATCAACTTGTATAACTAGTAAAAGCTGGGCATCATATCAGTTTGAGCTTAACGAGAATGATGCTTACGGTTTTAAACTGAAATGTTTCAGTTTTAGTCATTTCAATGATTTAGAGGGCATTAATTTAAATACTACTCTGGTATGCAGGCATACCAATTGTTTTAAACCTCTTTGTATTAACATAGAATTTTACAATGTCTTTTATTCAGGTGTATTTACTGTTTTCACATAACAAGTTGACCAACAAACTTATCAAGTTCCTTTTGCTTTACTACCTTTTGTTTTGTGTCATTCATTTAATGTATTACTTTTGTCTCCCTGTGGGAAATGTTTCTGCAAGTTTAGCTATACTATATGTAAGGATCCAGTAGCATTTCCCACTAGCCAATCAGGTAATGTCTAGAAATTATAATATTCATTATAATCAACAATCATGTAAGTTTTGCTGGGAAAATGTGATATTATAATTTTAAGAATATATCATGATATCTCAGACTTATTTCACCTCTGTCCAATAAAGGTAACTGTCAAGCTAGATACACACCATAATGTGCTAAAATATTGTTATCACTGTATATTTCATATTTGTATGCAGTCTCTTTTCTTTGCAAACTCAATCAGATTCAGAGAATTCAGAATTACTTTATATGATATATTTTAACATCTGGTGTCCCCAGAATGGCCAATCAAATTATTTTCCTGAGGATATATTCCATTACAGTGGTTTTCATAATGTAGCATCTGGTGAGTCCAAAGTTGTATTGTATGGTCTTTATAAGACTACCAACTCTTTGCTTGTCAGAGGAACAACTCTGGCTGAGGCCACCCTAGATCAGACAAAAGAGATAGGAAGTGACTCTAATGGATGCTTGCGCCAGATGTAATGCTTTGAATTTAGACTAAAAAAGCTCAATTTTCGTATCGTGTGACCACAAAACCTTCTGCCACATGCCTGCAGTATCATTTACGTGCTTTGTCGCAAATTTCATACGAGACTTAGGATGATTCTTTTTTCAGTAATGGCTTCCTTCTTGGCACTCGCCCAAAAGGCCAGCTTTGTATAGGGACCGGTATATTGTCGATGTATGAACATTGACTCCCATATCAGAAAATGGAACTTTGCAAACCTTTCAAAGTCACTGTTGAAAGCACAATGACATCCATAACCAGTTTCCTGGTTCCCTGGCTGCTTATTTTGGAAGGGCGGCCTGATCTGGGTGGCTTGAAGCACATCCCACTTCTTAATGATGGACTTCACCGTACTCAAAGGGACAATCAGCGACTTCTAACCTTCTCCTGATCTGTGCTTCTCTATCACTTTGCCCTTGACTTGTTTTGAAAGCTCCTTGATTTTCATAGTTGGTTTGTGGTATCACTATGCGAGTTGTGGCTTGAACGGATGCATTTACCCTGAAGTCAAGTTAAACCACTTTAATTACATAGACACAGACCATTGCACTAATTTTGTGACCTTTCAAACTAATATTTTGCACCTGAACTGATTTTGAGTTGATGTAGCAAAGGGGTTGAATACTTATGCAATAGAGAATACTCTAATTTTCTTTGAAAATCTAACTTACTTTTCTCATATCAACCTTTTTTTAGCTTTTTTTTCAATTTGGAGTAGATTGTGTAGATTCTAAATATTAATTCCCGTTTAAAAGTTTTATGATTGCAAGCTCAGACGGCAACAAAATGGGGAAAATTTGCAGAGGAGGGTAGTAAATACTTTTGCAAGGCATTGTAATTAGATATAGGTGAACATATCTGTATGTTAATTACATATGAGCACTGTCAATATGTAATATGAATATACATTCCCCATTCCAAGAGTGACTCCCATATACAAAAGAATCATAACAGACAAACCGTTCTACAAAAGAGAACATAAGTTATTTTGGGGAGTAGATTCTAAACTTTAGAGCGGTAGTCTTGGAGTAGCTATATGTAATTATAATACGAGATTATTGTAAAGGTATAATATAAGTGTGAATTTCCATTTCCAGAAATAAATCTTCAAGACAAACTATAGTAGATACCTATTATACTCAGAAGAACAAAAATGATTTTGGGAAGTTGATTCTATTTACTGGGGTAAAAGCTTCATAACAGCAGAGTGTAAGTTATTTTATGAATAATATCAATGAATAATAGGAGTGGCTCTCTAAAGTAAAAGAATCACAATGTAATAAAATATCACATATTTTGCTAAACATAGTTTTGTATTCCATATCTTGACACCCAAGGCACAGAATAGCTCTTTATATTACTACATACGAGTATTTACAACAAGTATTATGAGTGTAAAATGTCATTTCCTGCAACGATTCGTCAAGATTGTAGTATTGCAGTGTAATAACAGACATCCTATTGTATGAAAAGGAACAAATTAATTAAGGAAGTCGATTCTATTCTTTGAGGTAGAAGCCTCGAAACAGCTAGTTGCATTTATAATATATGATTATTTTCAAAGTATAATATGAGTATAAAATCCCTTTTCCTCGAATGATTCTTGAATACAAACGAATCACAATGTAAAAGAAGACACCATATTCTATTAAAAAGAACACCAATTAATTTCGTGAGTCGATTTTATACCTTGGAACATAAACTTCGGAAGAGCTATATCTAGTTATATCATATGTGTATTTGTAATGTTTAATAAGAGTGTAAATTTACATTTCCAAGAATGAGACCATAAGACACAATGCTCACAGTGTGGTAGCTAACATTATATTCTGCTAAAGGAAACCTAATGAATTTAGGAAAAGTTATTTTATACCTTCAGTCATAAGATTGTGAAAAGCTATATACGTTTACGAGATATGCATATCGTTAATTTTAATTTCGATGACGAGGAACCCACTTT
>NW_013667631.1:180832-210067 GCF_000517525.1 Limulus polyphemus
TTCCTGACACCAGCTCAAGAATTATCCACACTTGGACCAAACTAGCGAGTAAACACAATATCCCTGTCAACGTCAAATTCTCACAAAAACCCGGCCCTAAATTAAAATCGTTACTAAACAAAAATTATTTAGAACCACACAATACCAACGTCATTTACAAAATAACATGCAATAACTGCCCAGAATTCTACATAGGTGAAACAGGAAGAAAATTGGAAACCAGATTGACAGAACACAATAAAAAACTGTCCCATGTTTTTCACCATAGCAACTCAAAAAACCATAGTATATCTATTAAAAACACAGTCATTTTAAACAAAGAACCCAACATAAACAAAAGAAAAATCAAGGAATCCATCTTAATTGAACAAAATAACCCTACTCTAAACCAACACTCCGGGGTGCCTAGATACCTCTTCTAAGTTTCACAACAGTTCCGGTCATGTGACTTCTTTGTTCAATACTGTATATATATATATGCGTGTCAGTGTAAATTACTTGTACCTGATGATGACAAAACCTTGTCGAAACGTTGTACATTTGCTGTTATACTAAAGTTTTTCTTCATTACCCATTCAAGCCGTCTCCAGCCATTATATCGTTAATGTTTAATGTCAGTGTAAAATGCCATTTTCATAGAGGAATCACAGTGCAATAGCAACCAAACCTCATGATACCTAAGATAATTGAACATATTTTGGGGACTCTATTCTATACACTGGGACAGCAGGAGGCAAATATTATATGGGAATATCGTCAACGCATTAATTTATTTCAAATTCCCATTTCCGTAAATGGTTTCAAATGAGAAAAGAATCAAAATGTAACAACAGAAAGCCTATTTTACTGAAATGAACAGAAGTTAATTTGAGTGTCCATTCTATATCTTTTTGGCAGAAGTCTTGAGAGAGGTACATATGATTATACTATATGATAATTTTGAAAGTGTAATTTGAGTGAAAATTCTATTTCCAGGAATGAATCTCCAAGAGAAAGGAACACATTTTAACAGCATACACAATATACTAACATAAGGAACATAAGTTATTCTGAGGAGTCGATGTTTTTATAATGGTGTAGAAACAGCGTAAGAGTTATATATCTTTATTAGATATCCGCACTATCGATGTGCATTTTGAGAGTAATTTCACATTACCACCAATGTTTCCACAATAACAAAGAATTACAGTGAAATACATTAGACATCCGTTCTACTAAAACAAATAGAACTCATTTTGTAGAATCGATCCTAAACCCTGAGACAAAGTTCCGGGAGAGCAATTAAATAAGCTACTTTTTTAGATATGCGTATTGTCAGTACATAATGTAAATGTAAAATCCGATTTCCAGGAGTGATTCCTGAAAAGTAAAGACTCGCAATAGTTATCAGGTAACTCATTTTTATAAAAGGAAGGGAAAATAATTTTGGGGAGTGTAATCTATACAATGGGGTAGAGGCCTCGGAACAGCTATATGTATATATATTTATGAGATATGCATACTGTTAATGTATAAAGTGACTGTAAATTTTCAATTCCTGGAATCACTCTACAAGGCAAAAGAACCCCAGTGTAATATCAGAAGCCCTATTCTACTAAAAGGAGCTGAATGTAATTTTGGAATTAGGTTGTATACCTTGGGGCAGATCTCTAAGAACACAAATATATATATCATATGCTTATCGTCAAGCTGTAATATGAATATAAAATATCATTTCCAGGAATGACTCCGCAAGACAAAAAGAAACAAAGTGTAACAGCGCATACCATACAGTACTGAAAGAAACAGAAAATACTTTTAGGGGCTTGATTCTATACACTGGGTCAAAAGCTGCTGAACACCAGAAGATATGTATTATATGTGAATATTGCCAAATTCGTGAAATCAGTGCAAATTATCATTTCTAGGAACGATTCTCCAAGACAGAAGACTCATAGTGTCATATTAGACTGTCAATTTTTCTAAAAGTATCAAAAATTAATTTGAAGAGTCCATTCTACATCTGAAGGTTGAAGCCTTGAAACAGTTATGTCTAGTTCTCATATAAGCGTATTGTCAAGATGTAATATGACGGTAAATAATAAAAATAATCACAATGTAATAACAGTTTCTGTATTATACTAAAAGGAAAATAAATTAGTTTGGTCGTGGGCCAGAAGTAACAGGATAATTATACCAATATATATAAATGAGGTTTCTGCTCCACTTTAAAAACCTACTTGTTCAGAAATACAAATTTACAAAAAAACAAAAACCGAACAAACATAGACCAAAATCATCACAAATAACTGAAAATATCAAAAACAAAAATAAAAATAACTCAAAATTACTAAAAACCATACATGTTTTTATATGTATGTATGGGCCAGATTTTTTACAGTAGGTGTCTGTGACATATTGGCGATAAATTTCAATTCAGTTCTGTAAATCCTCTTCCCTTTTGTCTTGTGCTTGACTTTCTCCTGAGCACTGTCCCAAAGTTTTTGCAGTGAAGAGTTTTTCTTCTGTGCTTCCTTTCAGGGGTTTGATGCATTGCTTGATCTTCTTTTCTTGAACTATTGTGATGATTGCAGATGCCTCATCAGTCTCCTTTCTATGTGGTTCCTCCAAATGTCTACTTCCTAGTATGTTGCTGTTCACCATGTCATAGATAGATGCCTTCATACACATAGTCTCAAGATCACTCACATAGTATGGAATGTCCACCTGTACTCTTGCTATGGGTAACTTTCTCACTGTCCCATCAATCAGCACACACATATGCACTTTGCCCATCATCTGATCACCATACACTAGATTGGTTCTCACTGCTGTATTACTGCACTCAGTGTCTCATAGGACTTTCACTTTCTTGTTCTCAGCAGAGCCTTCACCTACTGGCATGTTGTGATTTGTTGGTACCTCTCAATGTTTGTAACGTGATCCAATCAGTACTGGCACTGTTGACCTGTTTGCTAACTTGAGGTGGTCATTAATCGTGCACTTTTTAATCACGTTGATAGCACTTCCTTCTTGTGGTGAATCTGATGAGTTGTCTTGATTCTGTTTCTTCTGGCAGCAGCATCCATAGTGGCAATAACTCTTCTCTTGTTTCTTGCTAGCCCCATCTTTATGGATAGCTCCATCTGCTTTATGTTGAAATTTCTGCTGCTGCTTGCACTCATTTGCAATGTGCCTCATTTTATAACACGCATAGCATTTTTCTCTCATTTGCCTGCTAACCTCTGGCCACCTTTGGTGGCATCCTGTTTCTGTTCAACAACTCCTGGTTTCGACTTTTAATGGATTTAGTGGATCTTTGTTTTCTACAGAAAGATTACCAACATTAAAAAAATTTTCGCTTCATTTCCTACCAATGAATTATTTTACAAATGTCGTAATTTTCTCGCAGTTTCACAATTAATGTTATTCATGCTTAACTTCATATTATGAAGTGAACCTTTCTAATTTCTTTCTAATTCAGTTATATTAGCTTGTAATGTTATATCTAAATCTTCGAAATCAGTCTATATTAATTTTAATTTTGTCCATATACTTTTGTTTATTGCACCAGGTTCCTTTACAATTTCTTATACTTTTGTTGTCAGCATCAAAATTATCATGAACTAATAATAATCCTTTCGGTACATATAAATCATTTTTATTTCTATAAAGAATACTATTCAGTGATATCATTTTGGCCTTACTATGAACATATTCTTCTATTAACGATAAATTATGAGCATCATTATTATCAGTCACCTCTTTAACATGTTTAATTGTTTATTTTCAATATCATAGTAACTATCATTAGTTAATTTAAAACCATTTCCTTGTGGACTAGCATTTATTATTCTTTTTCTCTTTTCAACTAATAAGAAATAAAATCTATGTGTCTTTTTTTTTTGGAGTTGATCTGAGTTGCTAGAAGAATTCAAGTTTCAAACTCGTCACATTATCATAGGACATTGGCTCAAAATGTCGAAACAAGTTATTGGGTATAATCTTCCATAATTGGTATAGCTTACTAAACATCCAGTTTCCGTATTAATATTATTTGATCTGGCTGCTAACATATCCCATTAATATCAATAATAATACATTTCTCATTTTTGAACGAAACATTGTAATATTCATTTGGATATTTATCATTATTAATTCTAACACACGTTTCTAATGTATCAAGATAATCGAAAATCATGTTGTTTTTGTTTTGATTATTCTCCTTATCTTGAAATGTCAAATAGCATAAGTGTTTGTAATTTCATCAATTGTAGTGTTTATAATATGTGTAATGCTTGATCCATTCTGAACATTACTTTTATAATTGATTTCAACACACCATTGATGATTTAAAATAAATCTACTATATTCAGCTTGTTGTTATGGATAGAGTTTAATATGAGGTAACCATAACAAAATATCGCTTTATATTTTCCATTAGCTACATCAGTATAAATCATGTAATTACTTCTATTTCTCAAGAGAACAAATCTGACATCGACATTTCAAATAATTTTTCTGAAATGATTAAAGAACACAAAATATTGTATAATCGGCATCTATAATCTTATTTTATTACTATATATGTTAGATTTGGATTTGTTTTGTTTTAGAAAAGCCACATTGAGCTATCTGTTGTGTCCAAAGTGGGGAATCGAATCCAGGCTTTTATCATTGTATGTGTGTAATCTTACTTCTATCCAATCAGGGGATTGTTGTTAGAATCCATCTTTTTGTAAACTTTCGTCGTAAGAAGCATTATGTTTAAATGTTGATACTAGTTTATCAATTTTATTTCTAACATTCATACCACCCAATGTTAAAATTTCCTTACTTGTTGTTTCTGAAGTATTGGTATAGAAGGGCATATTAGATGATTCTTTGAACTGTAATCGTTTGTGAATTTTATTAACCATTCAGTTAATGTTTTACCAATATGTAATTCGGCTCCTATAAAACTATTTCCTGTATTGACGAGCGTTACTTTATTTATTTCAATTGAAGAAACGCCTTGCTTCGTAATTTTTAATTTTGGACAAATATAACCTTAGAATATAATATGCTATCCATTATATCTTTAATGTGAAATTCATATTTAGCTGGCTCTTTTTCATCTGTAACAACTTTATCTTCACGATGCTGTTTGTACTTAAAAGTTTCTGTAATGTGTTGAAAATAATTAGGTACATGCGTTAGATCCCAAATTCTTTCTATCTATTTAGAAATAAAATCTTTAAGTCCTGTTCCACATTGTTATTTGATTCATATTAGGTTTGTTTTTAAAACAGTATGTATTGAATTTTCTTTAATATGTTACTCAGTTTCCTGCAATTGGATATCAGATTTTATAGGAGGATCATCCATATTAAATAATTTAACTAAATAATGATTTTTTTCGTGTAGAGTATAATTACCATTTTCAGTCTTTACTCTTTTCCAATTATTTCTATCATTATATTTTAAAATATTGTTATTAAATTTTTCATCATTGTTGTTCAATGGTACCAAGATTGATAGCGATTTTAATGCTGAAGAATAATTTCCATTACTTACGTTGATCAGACTTTAACTTATCTTGCAAAATCCTCCAAATTATTGTTATGTTTAGAATGCAAAACTATTAGTCTTGTCATTTATTTAAACTTATTAGCATTGACATCACTTGGTTTTTGAGTAAGTGTATACAAAATTTCATTAGGACTATGACTGGAGTTTCTTTCTTTTACATATTTTATACAATAATATCAGCATTTTGCTGATACAGGTTTCTGTAAAGAGCTCAAATTATATCTAATTTATTTTTCACTTGATCTTAAATATTGTTAAATTTCTTTTGGTATTATATCTTTAGAAAAGCTCACAATATTTATTTTATACTATCTGCAAAGGTTGAAATATTCAACTAAGTTATATTCTGGCTCATTGTAAAAAACCCAATGAGTACCAGATCCTGTGTTTGTACCTTATTTAATAAATCCACTTTCAAAAGATTTTATCTTCATATATAATAGATCAATAGGGTAAATGCCTCTAAAGCTTTTTCATTTCTCATTGTTTTTTCCATATCTTCATTACTCAAAGCAACACTTCCTAATTTTAAATCAATACTTTCTCAATTTGTTTTTACAATAACATCCCTTAATAAAAAAGCCTTCCTTTTTTTAATTGTGTAATAGGCAGCACCCTTAGGGCTAGTCATTGGAGTTTCGACTATACTGCCAATTACACCAAAGTTATTTAATTGAGGATTGCAGTAGCAAGTGGAGCTCAAAAGTCGCTAACTAGAGGTAATTTACAGTTAGAATAAATAAATGGATTCCAAGACTGACATTGAACAAAATCAACATTTATTAGGTCTTTCCACATGGTATATACTTTTAACATCAATAATTAAACATTTACTAAACTGTTAGTTTCTCAGTACTCTACTTTCACTTTTCAGTTAACACTATCAACAATACATACAGGATATTTCTCTCTCTATTATAATCATTTACTTCCTTTAGTAAACTACATTAATTGAATAAGAGAGTTAGCAATTCTATACTTACAACAACTATTAATGGTTGCTTGGAGAATTCTGGCTTGGTACTATTACCAGCTCTTTGGAGAACCTCGATTCTTCTTGGAGAACTGATTTTTAGCTCCCAACACGAGTTTTTATACTATAATTTCTCTGTATTATTTCGACCTTCCAAAGAGTATTCCTAACTACCTAACACATTGTTGGTCAATCTGTGCAACTTCCCAGGCTAATCAAAAACAAGAACCGAAACTCTCAAGTAATTGGTTACTGTGATGGTGAGTGTTCCAGTTGCCCTCTTACTTGTACTACTACACTGGTCTGGAGTAACAGATCTCACATCAAAGCACCAATTTGGGATACTATCATAAACTTTTTAGTAGCATTTACAGTGCTACTAACTCGGTGTCAGTAACTTATCATTGTCAAACTCATGACTAGCATTTTGCTCAGCATCCTCGCTGTAGCTTCATTCTTTATAGCTCTTAACTCGTGATTCTCAATATTAACTAATCAGCTAACTGTGCTTTGCTTAGTTCTTGACCTAATTTCGTAATACAGACGTTTTTACTTACACCATTTCTTCATGTATATGTATCACACTCAGAATACTTAAATCTCTGTAACTTCTTTCTTAACTCTTGAATATCAAAAATACTGAAGCATTTGTAAAATTTCCACAAAAAATATCCAATTGCTTCACTCCTCCCTCCTCAAGAAAAATGTGTTACTTGTAACAATATTTACCAGTCAACTCTGTTGTCTCCAGATCTCTCTTCATCAAGCAATGCTTATAATATTACATTTTACTACATAACGTATACAATATAAATGGTTAACATCCACCAAAAGGCACAAACAATATTGATTAATATACTAACATTAGATTATAAGGATTACTTTCACATGACATACATAAACTTCAAATAACTTCAATAAATTATTACATTCAAAGGATTAATAATTGATTAATATATATACTATTAAATATTAGTACATAAAATGGATACATAACAATCTGATTATATATCATTAGTCATTTTGTTCTTAAACTCTGTCTAAAATTCACCTCAGAAATGATGGAAGATCAGCCCCTTGTTGCTCAGAATCCATTCATATAAGGCACATGCTTTCCATTTAGTACAATGTTCGTGTGGATGCTGGTGGTATGCACAATGAATCCTATCCAGAGAATTTAATTGTCTATATAAAGGGCATCCATAGTCCTCCAAATTCCTAAAGGAGGCCAGTCCATTGGCTTAGTATTCTTGCCTTCTCATTCCCTTTGGTATAGATATTTGAATAATTCTTGTACAACTGTTGACATATCATAACTAATTCCCGGAGCATGTGCTCTCCATCTGACCACCAGACTCCATGTAGATAAGTAGTGCACCAATTAATGGCCAGTGATCTTCCTCACTTAGGGCCTCTGCTGGACATGGGAGATGAAACCAACAGGTGTCCATCCACCCGGTGTCTAACTCTTTGATGACACAGTTTCCGGCAGCCCTAAAACCTTTTACTTTAACAATAGCCGACTTGTTCTTTTCTCCAACAAGGTTGGCCTTTAATTGCAGTATACAGTTACTAACTAGTTCTTCCAACACTGTCACACAGCCTTGTTTCATCAGTTTTGTACACACCGTGTTCTGTTTTTGTTGTGCACTTAACTTGCACACTCACTCATGCACTTTTTTTCTAGATACAGTCACATTATCATTGGTAGGCAGTTGATAGGTCATCTCTGTCTATTGTTGCACTAAGTTGTTTTCGTCAACTGCAATTTGGTGTTTCTCGAACTCTTACTATACCTATTAATTTTGCCTATTATAATACTTTAATAATCAGCTAACCTCACCAATTGGTTAGACCAACTCAATTTTGTGATCAACTATACAATCAGTCTATGGGGCCTAATCATTCAATTCGACTACATCAGTAGGCTCTGAGTACTCAGACAATCTTTCATTCCCTGGTTTTGTTCTTTTATTCTTTTTAGCTTTCCACAGCCCATCTAATGTTAATAAATTTATCAGAGCCAGTTTGTCTCGTTTAATATATAACATTATGCTTACCAGTACTACATGGCCCAGCATGGCCAGGTGGTTAGGGCACTCAACTCACAATCTGAGGGTTGCAGGTTCGAATCCCCATCACACCAAAACATGCTCACCCCGTGTCTGAACTAGAATGTCAGTCCGACTCCCAGATACTCACCTCCAACAGAATTTGGAGGTGTGAGAAACACCATACGAAACTACTACCAGTACTACTACTAAGCATAAGGTTAACAACACTGAATTAGATAATTTCCATTTATCTAGCCCCTGTCCTTCAGCTGTAGCTCGTAAGCAACCTACATGCTGTTGAAATTCCTTAATGCTTAATCCTGACTTTCTAGGAGGTAGATGTATAGTTTCTTCTAATATGTTTGTTAATTCCTTAATATCTGCTTCTATATTAAAACTCTGAATTAATTGTGGTTCTTTTTTAGTTAATAGTTCCTGTAATTCTGGGATCTTTACATTTAATTGAACTCCTACATATTTAGTTTCACTTCTAAAACTGGAAGGCAAGATAATACCTCGACCATGAGCTGAACAATTTCTAGCTAATTACAGGTAACCACTATCTCTTAATTTAACCACTCTAGTGTAATAATCAAATTGATGTACATTCGATTTTGGACATACTACAGATAAAGTAAGCTCGTACTTAACATTACGTAACCAAGTTCCTGGATCCCTGATCTTATAGAAATAGAATGTTTTAGGAAAAATTATTCTTTTCTCAGATAATTCAGTTATTCTGTTTTTAATTCCTGCAAATATAACATAATTACAAATTACAATAGGTACTGAATATATTCCTGAATTAGGATCACATACTCTGATAGGTCTTTCTATACATCTTAACATGTTTTCCTCTATCATTTCTAAGTAAGTATGCTGATCATTTGAAACAGCAATATACAGTTTCTCATATTCTATTGTTAGAGCTAATGAATGATTTAATCTTAATGGTAAAGGTATGATTCTATAAAGTTTAAACATTCTATCAGTTGCTTCTAAAGGTATCTCTATAAACATCCTTAAAGTATCCCTGATTGTGGCTGTTTTTACATCAGCCCATGTATACTACATCTAAATGTGATCACTATGAGTAGGGATCACAGATTGTAAATGTGGAGGTAATTTCCTCTCAATTTCATCTAATACTTTTCTAAATTACTCGAGGGTAGAAAGTATGAATTCTACTTTCTATCTGCAGCTACGTAGAATGCTTGTACTAGCTTCGCTAACTCTGTCCTACTACTTCCTACAGTAAAAGATAACTGTTGTAGATTATTCTGAATCTTAGTGTTAAACACTAACATTTCAATTCCTGCTTTACGTAACTCAGTTTGCCTGATCTTATTGTGTATCAATGCATTATTAATGTTCTCTAAAGCTCAAGATACTTCCTAATCTCTTGGTCATGCAATTCAATGGTCTGGTTTAATGAATTCATTATAGTTACCTGTTCACCTATTAAATGAATCGTTTCCTTAGATACCTGTTTCTGTTGTTCCACCTTTTCATTTGATTCCTGTAAATCACAGGTGGTTGCGGTTCTCATTAAGAATTTCAAAATGCTTCCACCCGCATTTATTAAACCTCATTTCTGTCTAGTTCTGTCTGATATCGATACCCTATTGTTACGACAGTGGGGGTTACGTGACGAGTATTCTAGAAGATTCGCTAGTGTGTTACGACAGCGGGAGTCAAGTGACGCTGGTAGCACGTGTTGAGAGTCTTAGAAGTTTTTAGAACAGGCAGTATTATCGTATATAAGTACGCTAGACAATGAGAGAGACAGACGGAGGCAGAGAAGAAGCAGAGTCGAAGCAGGCAGAGAGAAAGAAAGACAGCGATTACGGTCGGCGGGAACTGAGGATAGCAAACACAGAGATGGGAACTATAGTTTGCGGGGACGGACAATTAAGTCTAAGTGAGTGAATTTTTGTGAACTATAGTGTGTGTAACTGTGAAAATTAATTATACAAAGTTGTATTGAGGAAGAATAAACAAGTTTTATAAAGAAAGGACTTGTATCTTAGAAGAATTAACAAACAAACATACAGAGACGTAACACTATCTTTAACATCTTTTAATTCTAATAACACTTACCTATTTCAATATGATATTATCTAATTAATGTTTTATAGTTTCAAATGAGTCCTTCTTGTAAGATTCTTGCTAATTGTTAGATAGCTATACTTTTAAATGTACCTTTTTAAGAGGCTCACCAGTGCACAGTGGTATGTCTGTGGACTCACGACGTAAGAAATAGGGTTTTAATACCTGTGGTGGGCAGAGAACAGATAGTCCAATGTGTAGCTTTGTGCATAATTACAAACAAACCTCTTTTAAATATATAGCTTGATGTAACTAATTGCCTTTTCATTTGAAAAGTAGTTATATCTAACTGCTAAATTGAAATTATCAGTTAACTCAGTTTCAGACATTTCGAAATTGTAATAGTAACACTTATAATGCAAGGAAATGGATAAATTCATAAAAAATATAATAATTAATATCACAGATTAATTAAGATTACTCCAGTTGAAGAAGTAAAAAGAAAATGAATACAAAGTGTTTAATAATCTGTATAATGTAAACATTATTCCTACTGCTAGATATATAGTTGATGATAAGGTTAGAATTTTGAAATATAATGGACTTTTTGAAAATGGACATTTAAAAATTTTATAGAGGAAATATTTGTTATATCTGAAATTTTGAAAATAAATCTTATAACTTTTCAAATTAAAGATCTAAACAATGTAAAAATTGAAAGAAGTTTCTATGAACCATAATTAGTCAAATATGATAAGAAATATGAAGTTTATAAGTCTGAACAAATGATTGGAAAGAAAAGGGTAATAAAGTATTTGTAAAATGGTTAGAACATCCGGATAAATTAGATTCTTGGGCTGATATTGTAAATATTATCTATTATTGTCAGTGTGTAATATTAGTGTAAATTCCCGTATACAAAAACGAACCTTAAAACATAAAATCATAATGCAATAGTAGAGCATCCTATTCTATACTTGGAAAGAAGCCTTGGGCTGTTGCAATTAGTGCAAAAACGGGAGAAAACTAACTAATATTTAATACATATTCGAATTGACAATTTTTAATGTGAGCTTAAATTGCGATTTTCAATAATGTATCCCTGAAAAAACAAATTACAGAGAATAACTGACACGTATTGGTATTAAAAATATATAAATTATTCTGACGAGTCAGTTTTATACATTTGGGAATATACCTTGAAACAACAGAGAGTAAATAATATATATGAATTTCGTCAATGTATAATACGAGTGCAAGTTCCCATCTCCACGAAAGACTTTTCAAGAGGGAAGAATAATGGTGTATTAGCCTAAAAGGAACAGTAATTAATTTGGGGAATCTAACTTGGGGTATAAGTCTCTGAAATTCTATATATATTTATTATATGTACATATTGTCAATGTGTAAAATGAGTGTACACTAATTTATTCTATAAATACTACCCAAGACAAGCACAATTTAATAACATACACCCTATAGTACTAAATTGAATAGCTATATATATTTATCACATAAGCATATTATAACTGTGTAAAATGAATGTAATTTCCCATTTCCAATAACGATTCGCTGACACATAAGAATCACAGTGTAATAGCAGTGTTCTACTGTAACATAAATTATTATGTGAGTCGATTCTATACCTTGGAGCAGAAGATCCAGAACAGAGGTAGAGACGACTACGTCATATCTCCACGTCATAGTTTAATGTTTGGAAATACAAAGTATCAGAATGGATGACCAAATCTAGAAAAGCTCACACCACAGACTTAGCAGAATTCAAATTGACAGGGCTTGTTGCATAATCTGTTCCTACAAAAGCCACAAAAAAGATTCAAACTTCATTGGATCGAAACATGTGAATGCGACAGAAATTTGAAAGAGGCAGCTGAAGCTCAGAATGTTGATGCAATGTTATTGAAAATTTGAGGTGAAGACCTCTTCGCCAGAAAGGTATTATATCACCAACGTTGTATGAACAGTTACTTATACAGTGCCTCAAAAGTTTCAGGAAAATCTCGTGATTCCACTCCACACATCGATTCTGAATAAGCTTTTCACGCTCTAGTTGATTGCATACATGACGACCTCATACACCAAAAGCGAGTGATCAGACTGTCTGAATTACTCATTTGTTTCAGAAAGAAATCTTTCAGATCAGACAAATATAACATATTCTGCTCACAAGCTGCTCACTATGATCATTCTAATACTATCCTGATTCTAAAGGGACAGGAACAATCAAATTTCATCATGAGCAGTAGTGCCAGCATATCAGATGCAGTAGCTGCAGCAGTTTGGTTCAAACACACTAAAAGCAGCAGCACTTCTGATTTTGAGCTCAAGTTATGCATGCCGGAAAATGAGGTACATAAAATCAGCACATTCCATGCTACAGCAGGCATTTTGAGGGCAGAAATTACAGAAAAAGGTTCATCTGATCCAAGAAGTTATCTGTCATCACATAATGTAAAGGCAGAACAGTCGAGAAAAGCTGTACCTAAACTTCTTTTTATATTTGTCAAATGGCTTGTTGACAGTGATGTGTATTGTGCTGCTGACCAGCAATATGCAATCTCAGAAGATGCTGGAATAAATGTCTTGTGATATATGAGTGTCTCTTGTCGTGCTGCAATGGAACTATGACACAACTTCAGTTAGGCCTTTCAGCACAGCTATATCATGAGTATGGGTTGCATCAAATCATTGAACTACTTTACTCTTTGGCTTCTGCAAATCATATGATGAGCTGTGTAGTCTTCTGACAAGCATTGCAAAATGCGAATTATATCATATCCACGATGAGACATTCTGGCTGACATTAGTTTATACACCTCATACACAGTTGACCAAATGCTTCCAAGAAAACAGCTCAACACTAACAGAGCTGTGACTAGAAACTTTTCAGGATTGTGCAAAGTGAATGGCATATTGCAATATATAACAGATTTGTTTTGGGAACAAATCTATTCGGTTCTTCAATGTGCTACTGATGACAGTTCTGATTTTACCCAAAAGATTAGAGAATTATATCTACTTGTTAAAGATCACATTGAACATCTGATAAACTCATTCTGTTAAGAATGTCACACATCTCCAACTATCCTGTTTTGGGATACAGTTCTTAGCATGGTTCAAGTTCTGCTCCTTAACATATATGCTGAGCATACAGACAACTGGAATTTAGTCTTCAGAGCCTGAGCAAAATGCTCTCTTTTATATGTATTTTTTCTTAATTTCGCGCAAAGCTACACGAGAGATATCTGCGCTAGCCGTCCCTAATTTAGCAGTGTAAGACTAGAGGGAAGGCAGCTAGTCATCACCACCCACCGCCAACTCTTAGGCTACTCATTTACCAACGAATAGTGGGATTGACCGTCACATTATAACGTCCCCACGGCTGAAAGGGCGAGCATGTTTGGTGGGATGGGGATTCGAACCCACGACCCTCAGATTGCGAGTCGAGCACCTTACCCACCTGGCCATGCCAGGCCCTCTTTTATATTTTCAGGAAATTGCATCAAATATTTAAAGGGGCTGTACGCATATTTGATCAAAATGCTTCCTATTCCATCTGACCTTTAAGAGATTTTCAGAAATGGCCAATCTGCTGTACTATAGACACCATGGAAATGATAAAAGAGAGCAAAGGTCAAGGTGGAATTGGTGGATTGACACAATAAAAGTTTGCTCTCGTCAGATGGTCACTCACATGTCATATTCTTTAAAATTATTGATCAGCAATGCAAGAACGTGTGGGTATTGTGAAACATGACAAAAATGCCAAGCATGATGAATCACTTCCAGCCTCTATGGCTAGAGATGAAAAAATGTCCAAAAAAATATGACACACCCATTCCAAACTGAGGCTCATCCAAATATTTTGATAAATATATTAACAGGTCTACTTCTCTACTTCAAAACTACAGTGAAAGCTATCTGAGTTACTCTTCATGTCCTGAATTAGTATTTCAGCACGTGAGAACATAAGAGATGATGCCACAGCCAGCACTATTTTGAGTCATCAGAGCAGTTCCAACATCTTTATTCCATGATGATGTAACCATAAGGCAATGGGCAAAATCTGCCCTTGGTCACAATCTGGAAGAAACAGTTGCAAAGTGTATTACTTTTCCAGAATTTGATAGCTGTCAAGCAGTGTTAATTCATGATGTCATGGCAGTGCTACAATCAATGCCTGTAGATCAGTACCGAACCTTTGATGATTTAGCAAAACACTTTGTGAAAAACTTGTGCAATGCATTCAGTATAGCTGATACTGTCATTGACGTTTATAGTTGTTATGATAAGCCAGTATATGTCAGTATAAGTTGAAAAACAAATTCGTCAGTCTGTTGGATGGGGAATGAAAACGTATGAAGTTTGTAGTGGTGATAGTATCCCTCCATGCAAAAACGTAATCTCTCTAACTTTTCTTAACCAACGTCGTCATGGCTCAAGTAAAAAGGCGTCTTCAAAACAACCAGAAGTTATACATTGCTGGTGGATTCGAAAACCATGAAGAAATAAAGTGTGTAACAAGATATGAAATTTGAGCTGTCCGAAGTTTATTTTCCACCCAGGAAGAAGCTGATACTAGAATTTCTCTGCCTTCTCCCATGGTAATACAATATTTCATGAGAATCTCAATGGTGGTCGCATTACTATGAAATCCCCAGACACTGATGTCCTGGTAATAGGGGTTTACTACTTCCCAGAACTGTCAAATATGACAAAATGTGGATCCAATCTGGAACAGTGACAAGTACAGTGGACCATCGACAATATATCCCAGTACACGGGATTTGTAAATGTTTCAACAGCCTTGTGTATAATACTACCAGTCCTGTATTCCTTGACCAGCTGTGACACCACATTATCCTTCTATGGGGTAGGGAAGAAGGTAAGTGTCAATCCCGATTCATATGCTGGTTTATCTTTGCTAGCAAATTATGATGTAGAAATTGCTAGTAAAGCATCAATTAACCTGGTGATGAGACAAACACAACACAACACAAACAAAACAGGAGCAACAGATCTGAAGGACTTGAGATTGAAACTGGCATCTAGGAATGATGCAAGTTTGACGAGACAACCACTTTGTAAAGACAGTTTCGTGCAACGTATAAAGCATTCAATGTAGCAGACAGAGGTTCAGCCAACATCTCACATCGCAAAACCAAACATGGGATCACCTACACAGTATGGAAGAGAATCATTGGTTAGTTCTAGTATACTTTGTCATACCAATGGCATTGGAGCTGATTCAGAAGTTTGTGTGCAACTGCAAACCCACAAATCATGTGGCACAAAATATGTTTGCCAAACTCAGAACTTGCCTTGTACTGACTTGTGTGCATTTGTTGGATCTGATTGGAAGAATTCATAAAATCATACATCCATTAAAGGGGATGAAGATGGTGGCGATAGAGATAATGATCGACAACCTTTATGAAACCACTAGATGAGCATTATAATCTGATGATGCAAATCTCGATGGAAACAATCTGTGAACTTTGTATACGTATATTCTCGCAACAGATATATTCTATTTAAGTTGTTAAATGTACACGTTTCTCCAAAACAATACATTAAATAAGAATGGAACATACAAGTTGTGTTGTGCTTAGTAATCACTTGGATTGGTAATTTATATATTTTGTTACACAATTATTTTCTCTGCTTGTAATAATATAAGCATTAAACGTAATATGTTTCCAAACAATATCTTCTGTCTATTTTAAGATAAAATTTTTAGTAAGTATTTAGATATTGGACAAAAAGATTTCTTATTTGTTCCAAATTATGATATCTCTAGCAATGCTGTTGATGCAATACAAAAAGTGATAGCGCTTGTCCAATATTAATCTGTGTTGAAATATATAGCTGTCATCTTGAAATTCGGAGAATAAAATAGATAAAAACCTTAAACAGGCCTTTTTTTATGTCACTAAATGACCAATAATAAAGCTATTTAATTTAAGCTCTCAGAATGCAGGATCTAACAAACTTACAATTTACAATCCAATAACAATGTTTCATTTTGTAGATTTGGAGAGAGAATTGGCAGTCTTCATGCGTTTGTTTTTCTGGATCTGTTTTCGTCTTAACAAGAGAGAAAGGCACATAACTGTATCACATATACTCTAGGAACAATGTTTGATATCTATCCGAAAAGAGTTATTTGTAATATCGATGTGTTTTGGACACAGTTGTAAAAATAAGAAAATGTCCATTTGGTATAGTCATTTTGTTTCACTATTTTTATCCCAAAACTCCGAATGAGAGCATGAAATCTCACAATTGCAGCCAGCAACATCTTTTCACTACATTAGAGACTCATATTACCAAATATAATTGAAATATTAAGGTGCAAATTCAAATTAGATCAATAAAATCAATTCAAACAGTATATTCCAGAAGTGTAAAATACTGCATCTCGTTTCTATAGCAACCATCTCAAGTTTCGGTTATTTAAATGTCATTAATGTTGCATTTCAAGTGATAATACAATATAACATTTATCCATGCACCATGTTTTAAGAGGTTTTGATGACAAAATTCTCATTTTGCAGTCTAAAATGACATTCAAACAGACAACGATTTAGCTACATGTTTTTACGTTCATTTCAATACAGCTTAGCCTAATATGCTATCAACAATACATGTAAGTAAAATCACAGACTTGTCAAGTATCACACTTCCTGAAACATTTAGTAACAAAACTTCAAAGAAAAAGACGACTTTATCTAAGATTTATCATAAATAATGTGCATACATTCTACTTTTGAAGCTTTTAAGTACAAAATCTGTAAAAGTTATTGACAAAATATTTCAATTTTGTTGCTTTTTACGATAAAAGATGTGGTTTACAAGAAAAGGATATCCTTTCACATTTCATAAATACACCACATTTACTGTTTATCATTATAGAAAATACTTTACATCCAAAATAAGTTGTATGTTACTGAACTTAATAGTTAATAAAAATGAATTTATCTATTTTTTCACTTTACATTATGAAACAGAAAGCTTTATATGCATTCATGACATTCTCAAGATTTGAGGAGATATTAGGAAGCTATTTTCTGTTTTCAATCTGGAACTCACATATTTGTAGTTTAAAACTACCATTGTTTACAAATATAACTTACCAAGATCTTTACATAGTTTATCTTCTTCAGGATGTACCTGTTTAGACGTGTACCAAAATATCAGTATCGTACAAGTTAGGTTCCAAGGGATAAATTCCACGGACAGCTTGATACTCTTTCATATTTAGGAATAACACAAATAGAAACATGTATAAACTACATACTACTTGTATGTTACGGATTTTGCGCAAAGGTACACGAGGGCTATCTGCACTAGGTGTCACTAATTTAGCAGTGTAAGACTAAAGGGAAGGCAGCTAGTCATTACCACCCACCGCCAACTCTTGGGCTACTCTTTTACCAACGAATAGTGGAATTGGCCATCACATTATAACGCCCACGTTAGGTATGACCCACAGATTGCAAGTCAAGCGCCCTAATCACCTGGCCATGCCGGGCCCTACATAATACTAAATTGCGAATTAGATTAAATAAACTTTCATACAAGTCTAATACATTTCAGTTAGTGTACAATTCTTGTATACGTTCTACTCAGTTAGACTCTCCTACTGACCTTTGTTCATATGGCAGTCAATGACCTCAAATTGAGAATCAACCTGTTCTATTGTCATGCAATATTTGAACATAATGAAAGCAAGAACTAATATATTTTGTCCGATATATAGTAATATAGAACACTGACTGTAACTCTAATAATTAGATTCTTCCAACAAAGATATTGAGAATCTGTTAAATATTGTGATGTTACATCACTCTATCATTGGAACATTAAGTACCGTGAATACCATAGTGGACGTTTTTAATATAGTGACATACTTGTAAGTTCTAGATTCTCATAACAAAAGGTATGGTCTACAAGAAATGACATATTTATTTTTCTATATGATTTACAAACCATTTTATAAAGAGTGCTCATATAAATTCACATAAAAACCATGTCAGACATTCATCAAATGATTATATTTACCTCCAGAGACCACTGTGAAAAAAAAACAATGATTATCATAATTAAGTTAGTATTATTTCTACCATATAACATAATAATAGTTTTAGTTCTTACATTTTAAAAGTCAGCAAAATTGTTATAAGATTTACCAAAATTAGTAAAGTTCAATGTAGTAGCAGAAATAAGATAAAGTCATAATACATTATCACATGGTTCTTCCTTAAGTTAAAGTTATAAAAAAATCTATGTTCTTGTATTAAGGAGCCAATGGCATCTAGTAGGAATGAGAGACTGTTATCCATTTTTGGAAGTAGTTTTGCGATAATCAATAAAAAATTTTCTTTTGATGATAAATAGGTGTGCAATGCAGAGCTTCTTGTCATCGCAGTGTTTATTTTCATTGGCGAACAGGAAAAAATCAGGGGCCATGTTTGCTGGCAGCCTAGAGAGCTTATGCCGAGACTGTCAGAGTATGTGGCCAAGAGTCCTTAGATTGTAGAAAAGCACTACGATAGCTGGAGTTTCCTTCATACAGTATGGTAGTCAACCATACAGTCCTCCTTCAAGTTACAGAGTCACAAAAACTTATGTTCAGTATATACTAAATATATGACGACTTTCATGGGAATATCTGAACACATGTCAATAATACTGATCATATTTCTTTACAAGTCTTTCTTTACAACCCTTTTACTATATGTTTTCAGTAGGAAAAAATATAACAGTGATGCACGACTTTTTCCCAGTACCAGAGCTTGTTGTGTTAGCTGGAAATGCAGCACCTAAAGTTAATTACCTTAATTCTCTCTACACATGGTCGGTAGAATTGACTGACCATGTGATTACTCTTTACTCATTATAGTTTTAACACTACCAACTTTTAAGAAGTCTTTTACATACAAAAAATCATATTTTAGTGAAGTACTTTTAATAAACTATAAAAGGGTTTTCCTTGAATATATCGAGTCTTATTTTTAGTAGTCCGAGTGCTAAGTGATTTTCATGTTAAGATTAAAAGTACTTTTCTTCATCTCAAAAATCTTTAATTTCATTTGTGTAATCTCAAAACCTCCTAAATACATTTTAAATGTGTTTTTTTAGTAAACCTTTACATTTTATCTGTTATTTTCTCTACCATAACTCTATACAAGGATGGCCAATTTGAATGATTTTGTAACCATAAAAAAGAAAAATCGGAATAAATCTAAATCACCCTTTTTTCTTTCTAGAATGACTTCAAATGTAGCATGAAACTACATTCGTTTATCCTAAGTAGCTTTAAATTTGTAATAGTATACATCTATTTATACTTACATTTTATTGTTTTATTGCCCTTTTGAACCGTGTCTAACTACTATTCGCGCCATTATAAGTTGTAAATCACTTGTGAAACGTGTGGCTCACGTTATTTAATAACATTACCCATGAGCTATTCTGAGCTTTATGCATGCATGTTTCTTGAAAACTGTTTATTATATATTTTTTTATTTAACCTCATCTTAACTAATCTAAAGAGTTTCCTATTTTAACATTTCAGTGACTTTTATAATAATAAAGAATACACATGAAAAACAAGAAAAGAGTCCTTACCCGGCTCTTCTTTTCTTACTGAAGACTGTCATGACACTTAACTCTAGTTATGACACGTGCATATTATCAATATGTTGTAAGATTCTAAACTTATATATCCAAGTACGCTTCCCAACGGGAAATGAATGACAGTGTAATAGCAGACATGTTATTTTACTACATGAAACAGAAATTATTTCGGGGAATCTATTCTATACCCTGGGACAAAAGCCACCGATAAGCTATATCTGTTTGTAACATATGCTTACTTTCCAAGTATAATATGAATGTAAATTCCCATTTCCAGGAATTACTGTCTAAGACAAAATAATGAGTGGAATAGCAAACAGTATGTTATACAAAAAATAAAATAAATTATTCTGTGTAGTTGATTTTATACCATGGACCATAAACCTGGAAATAGTTTGATCTATGCAAGTCATATATGTAATTGCCATTGTGTGATGTGAGTGTAAATATCTATTTCCAAGTATGAATCCCAAAACAAAAGTACAGGGTGTCAAGTGACTACAGTTGATGAAAATATAAGAAGTTCTTGAAAAAAATAGGAATTCAAAGCCAGAAGTATTGGAGAATATAGGTGTACCTATATGCATTTTCCATGAAATTTTGAAAAAAAAAAAAACAATGTTTGCCTCCTCCTCCACTCACCATTTCTCACTTTTAATTAACAAAATTAACACTTTTATCCTTACCATCTTAAACAATGACTAGATGTATCCATGACAATAATAGAAATATAACCAACGTAGCATTGAAAAATAAGTTCTTTTTTAGACTTGATATACTTAACTTAGGTAATGGGTAGTTATATCACATTCATCTTAAGCAATGACTGAATGTGATAAAGCTTTCAAAAGAAATATAGTGAATATTTCATTTAAAAAGATACACATAACATTTTATCTACACTACCTTGGACAATTCTTAGATGTGTGAGACTTTTTCAATAAACAAAGATGTAATAATAGAAAGAAAATGATAGTGATACTGAAAAATAGTTATTTTGGGGACTGGATATAATGGGTAGTGATACTGTAATAATCTTAAACAATGACTGAGTGTAGTAAAGATTGTCTACAGTAGTCACTAGCAAATCAATGAATGTTACATTGATGA
The DNA here is from genome assembly GCF_000517525.1 of Limulus polyphemus. NCBI lineage: Eukaryota > Metazoa > Arthropoda > Merostomata > Xiphosura > Limulidae > Limulus > Limulus polyphemus. The sequence goes on from NW_013667631.1 coordinate 202,232, forward strand.
ACAAATATTTCTGGGACAGGAACAGGGATACCTAGTCTGATTTTATTTTCTTGAAATTGGATGATTGATTGGATAACAGTTTCCTTTTAGAAGATGAACGTATTTTGTTCATTTCTTTTCTTAAGCTTTCTGTCTTTGCTGTGGCTGCAGCCATCATCATCTGTGGCACATCTGCTCACTTCATGTTATTATTTTCTATTGCTTTTTTCAGCTTGCTGTACCCATATTTAAGCAATTCTTCTGTACAGATTAATTTCCTCTGAATTTTAGTTTCATTCTTCAACAATTCTTCCTCTTTCTGTCAAGAAGGGAACAGTATTCTTCCTTGTTTCCTTATCTTCAGCTTCTTGACAAGGAGAGACAGAAATCTATATTTCAAGTTTCCATTGTCAATCTTTTTCAAGAAGACTTGCATCTAGAAATGATCCACCTTTTCCCTGTCTTCTAAATCATCTCCTGTTTAGTACACTTTCCACTCATCTGTAATGTTAGTTATAACATTCTCTTGAAACATCAGTTGTCTATATAAAACCTCTAAATCTGTGACAGAACCTTAATCAAATGTTTTCACTGTAGACAAACCAACTAGTGTTTTGATCAACAATTTGTTTTCGAAAGGAAGGCTAGTGATCAGGTACTTTGATACCAGAGTGTAGAATGACCATATCCCAAAAATTTCTTTGAGTTGATCTATATTTTCATCTTGGAAAACTCCTGTCTTGCTTCCCCACAGGCAATGTCTTTTTCGTCTACCTGGTTTTTAAACAACCGTCTCAGAATGGTGCAAGCCAACATTGTCATTCGGCTATACAGCAGGTATTTTCGATTCCTGTATGGATAAACAACAACAACAACAAAAAAAAAAGCTTCTGTCTCAGCCATACAACTTCCTAAATATTCATAGGACGGCAACATGAGTATACGATTGGTCATTTTGTTTTTTGAAGTAAAGCAATATGTAGTTAAGAGCAATTTAAGAAAACGTAGTTTCATACAGAAATGTTACATTATTGATGACTTGTTTTCTCACTCATTCAATCTGGTCCAAATTATCCAGCTTTATATTATAATACAAGTACCTTTTGTAGTAATGATTAATTTTAAAAGTGCTACCACTGTATCAACCTATTATCATTTACCTATTTTTCTAACATTGCAATGACCATTTATTGTAATTATTCATTGTTTGTGATTCTTCTACGTGTATCACCTATGTGCCTCCATAAGTATTTCAAATACTGCATATTGTAAATAGACACACCCTGGCCACTTAGAATATGACTGTCTATTGTGAATAGGTGCTCACTTAAAATGATAGTAATTACATATTTATGCAGCGTTAATACATTATTACAGAAAATAGAATAGAAAAGAAAAGCAGGCCCAATCATGTTGCGTTTCTATCGGCTTCTTTTTTGGTATTGTTTCACCATATTTGTTGCACGCTTGGGATCAATGTCTTTCTGGAAGATGAATCCTTCAATCTCTCCTATTAGACTGGGTCCCTGAGAATAGTCCAATAGTCATTTAAGTCTATGAACACATGTTCATCCAAGATGGCTGGTATTTCAAGATTGCAATTAATTAACATATATGTTTAATAATTACGAAATGTTAATAAATTATCAATACGACTGCCAGAGGATAATTATGAATATGAATGATGTCATGCAATATGTCCATTCCAAGTACCATGTTATCCAAGGAAGTTGAAATAGTCATGTAGGGGATTGTCTCTCTGTGTATTTAAGTTGAATGAGCTGGAGGAGACTCGTCCATGAACACATGTTCACCCATCCAAGATGATTGTACCCATAGGATGCTGCCACCAAATGTAGGAATGTTACATCATGGCTGAGCCACGTAAGCATATGTAATGTCAACCAATAGGGCAATGTCTAGTTTTCGCCATCTTTTTGAAGGTGTCATATCACACTGGGGACCACCATCTTGTCTGATGGGATGTTGTTTAGGATCAGAGGTCAGGTGAAGATACAATTCAAAATCATTATAGTGGATGTGACGCCAAAGATCACTGGTCAAGCACAAGGGCAAAGGCTTTTAAGAACACAGATACATTATAATTCATAGCAACTAATTTCAGGCATGCTAACTGCCAATGTTCTAAGCATTACAACTAATAAAATCGGCTGTTCTAAATGCATTGAAATCAAATGGTTATCACAGAATCTCCTGTAGATATTTTCCATGCAGTACCTCTTGATAGTTTTGAAAATAAGGGTCTTAAAAGCCTTTCCACTTGCAAATGCTTGTAAATTCCTATAAATTGTTCTCAGTAAGGCTCACTGAGAACGTTTTCGACATTATAGTTATTAATATTAGCTGTCTTGACTGTATTAGAAGCAAGCAGTTATCACATAATGTACATATATTTCTGGCGATGAGATATCACCTCAAAAGCTTAGAAAATACAAAATGTCACTTTCTTCCTGGTCATCAGTCTCCTTCGCCTATAATTCCAGGTTCAACCAATTCTCAAGAGGTTCATTGAAGACATGAGGTTTTTAGCTTGTAAATGTGTCCAAGGCACTTATGCATGCTACATAGTTGCTGAAGCTTATAATTGGAGGTACCTGAGAACAAAATAAGGACCAGTCCAACCAGATTTGAGCAGCTTCCATGTTACACGCATGTATTAAAGCCATATACATGCTATCAGTGCTCAAAGTTTCCAATTGCAACATTTTTTATTGTATGGCAGCCTTACCCAGATGCTGCCATGAAAGTTCACTCAAGTCATCTAATGCAAACCTCAACTACTCAACATATTCCTGTGGCTATTGTGGCACATGTGCTCTCTGGTGATGAATCATAGATTACATCCATTGGGAGATGAATTTCTTGCCAACATGTTGGTAAATATCCAGTCAAAATATGCTTTGTTGCATGATAAACTATCACGGTATACGATAGATATTCGTCTCAGCCATTGCAATTGGGTTAACAAAATTGCAAGCACATGCTTAACAGTTTGCATAACTATTTGTGTCAAACATTCTCACCAATTTACCGTTGTATTAACTCCTTGGTCCATGTAAATTCAATACCAAGTGCTCTGAATCAGAATATATAATGTTCAGCTCCATCAATGAATAAGCTTTAGTCCACTTATGAAGTAACTGATAACGACTAGTAAATATTAAATACTTCACTCATTTTCTGGGAGGGGATCAATTATAATTCTGTTACAGAATTTTCCTGACATGGCCAGCTTTGCCCAATACAGTTTTCACATCTCAATGCGAATATGTCCATTTAAGATGCGTTTGCATATCAGCATCAATATGGAAAAAATATTAGTAAGTCTTAAACGTATTTTGCCTAAGAGGCCTGGGGACCACTAGCTTCTTCACATATTGAGAAAAATGGCTTGATTGGTTAATTCAGAGCACAACATATCTCCTTGCACTCATAACTGCTTATATAAGTTTCACAAGTAACCACTTTTTATTTGTGCTTTTTTCCTCAATCTTTTAAAATCACGTATTGTCTTGTTGCATGGCAAGAAGCATTCAAGTTAGGTATGTTTCCCTTTCTCTCAGTTATTCTTCCTATAACTAACTTCAGGGGCATAATTTGAGGAGTTCACTCATTAGCAGAATAATTACCTGCTTAATGGTCGTCTATTATTGCTTTTGCAATGGCTTTGACAGCCACATTGCGACCAGAACTTGAACATTCGATGAATGGGCAACCATGTCTGCTGAAACAATGTATCTGCATTTAGGTGGTGATAATACATGACATATTCATACTCATGCAACATTTTTAGAAAATGTGGAATAATCTTTTCTAGATTTTTTGAAACTCAGTAATTATTTCAGTGATGCATGGTCCACACAAATTGAGAATTTCATGCCATACCAGTAGTAACAGTAATGCTTGACAAATACTACAAATGCAGGCTATTTTTGTCATGCAATATTTATGCTCAGGAGCAATTAGCATATGGGTAGAGTATGTGGTTATATTTTCCAAACTGTCCTGCAACTGCAAAAGTACAAGTCCAATTCTACTACCAATAGCATCAGTATCCAAAATACAGAAACTGACTTGCCTTGATATTCTAAGATTGGGGCATCGACTAATGCATGCTTTGCTGAAATGTATTAATCCATTTTAAATGTGTTCCAGCTTTAGGCAGGGCTGACAAAGGTGCAATTATCTTAGAGCAATTAACCACAAAGCATTGGTAATATGATGCAAAGAATAGAAAATCACGGCTCTCCAATTTAATTTCTAGTTGGGTCTAGTCTCCGACCAGTGTTATATTTTAAAGGACAGCAGGCACAATTTCTTCCCCAAATATGGCTAAATAATTCCGTAGGTATTTGCATATGCAATCACTTTCCTGGTTTCAGTTATAAGCTTTCTTTTCCTATCCACTGAACAATTATGTTCAAGTTTTCAGCAGCCAATATGAAATATGCGACCAAGTACCAAGACACTATCTTTATACCTCAGGTGTCTGTCACATTGTAGTCCTCACTCTTTATACTCAATCAGCTGCTCTAATGTAGCAGGCATGCTACATAGGATGAATGGTAGAATGTGGAATTTATATAATTATCTCAAGTACCGAGAGCAGTCTTAAGTCTGCTCTTATATTCAGCTTAATTGCCAGTATATGGGACACACTTCATCTGTTTCAATGCTGTAGTACTTTATTGTTACCTGACCCAAATAGTCATTAACATGGTCGGACAAAGGAAACAACTCTGTGGTAAACACTTGTAGCTTCAGCGCAGAAAGAAGTACAAAAGAATTATATATATTCTATTTTATGACACTCTACTACTTATTAACAATTCATAATACATACATACACGAATAAAAGTACAAATAAAAATAATCAAACAGATTCAGGAAAAGCCAGGCAACAGAGTATGGTTGGCATTACTATCAAGTTCACTTACAGCAGTGACAAATGTAATTCATTACTGCAGTACTAGTTTTCAGTGAATAAGATAATGATGTTTCTAGTTGCAACAATTTGTGCCATGCTGTATTATGAAAACCACGTTTATCGTTGCAGCATTCAATAGCTACACTTTCACAGAATATATTGTACTAAACAAAATTCGTTACTGCAGCCCTAGTTTTCACTGAATAAGGTTATGACATTTCTAGTTGTAACCATTCATGCCATGCTGTATTTGTAAGACCACACTTATCTTTGCAGCATTCAATAGCTACACTTTCGCACAATATATTGTACCATTTTCATCATTCGGTCCCCTTTTCCGAACATATAAACATAATGCCCTTAGTACTTAGGGTGCACCTGTGGGCTTCGCCACAAGAGGGCGTCACATGTGTGTTGACCTCAGGAAATAGGGGAGAGACGATTATGTCACCAGAGAGGATAACGTTATAATTCCATAAACTGTCACCGGAAGGAGTGTATATGTGTATGTGTATATGTATTAAAAACACAGTCATTTTAAACAAAGAACCCAACATAAACAAACGGAAAAATCAAGGAATCCATCTTAATTGAACAAAACAACCCCACTCTAAACCAACACCCCGGGGTGCCTAGATACAACAGTTCTGGTCATGTGACTTCTTTGTTCAATACTGTATATATTGTTACGTCTCCGTTTGTTAATTGATTTTCCGTAAATTCGTTCGACGAAACTTTAGCGACACAAGTCCTTTCTTAAATAAAACTGGTTTATTCTTTCCGAATACAACTTTACGATACACTCAACTTCAACAGTCGCGCTATAACAAACTATAATTCACGTCTCACGAGCTCGACTTCAACAATAAGTCTCTCTCTGACTGCAGTTCAATTACTCATTACCTACACACATTATTACCGTCATGTTGTGACCATCTTATATATACCAGACTACCCTATATCTAGTAATCTCCCGACAATTCACGAAGGTTCGAGAGAAGGAGTGGCGTGATATAGTCACGTGACCTCGCTGACGCAACAATATGTATATATCCGTGTCAGTGTAAATTACTTGTACCTGATGATGACAAAACCTTGTCGAAACGTTGTACATTTGCTGTTATGTCAAACTTATATTAAAGTTTTTCTTCACTACCCATTCAAGCCGTCTCCAGCCATTATTAATGCTGTATTGTTATACGATACAGGGAACGGTTATATAGTTTGTATTTACTATAGTAAGAGCTTAATCTAAAGTGGGATAAAATTAGTAGTGATCACCATGCTAAAGGTGTTCATTGTTACTTTAAAATATTAGTTAAAGAAATTACTGTGTAGACATGATAGTTTTGTAGAATTGCTCAATACAACTCTTAAAATCACTTCACTTTGTTTCTGTACCACGTTATAATAAGACGTGTTTTACACTGCATCTCCCCGTTTCTGTCGCTGTCATATACGCCAACATAGCATACTCTCCCAACCTGACGTCACCACCACGTTCGTAAACAATCACACGTGCTCCGGCTAACTCGACGTGTCAATACAGGTAAACTCTTCTTCCTCTCTCTTCCTTCGACTTTTTCTCAGCTTGACAGCTTTTCCACACGCTTGGAGACAACTCAGCCTGTAAAGTAAAACCAACCCATTAAATTAAAAATTCTCATCTAGTATATTATCCTGATCGTAAGTAATTGTCGGTATTCTAAACAACGCTCTTCAAAAATTGAGCGCTCTCGTCAATACTCTAACTTCGCATGTGCGGCTAAAGAGAAACCACAGTTTCTGACGCCCCTGGTTGTTTCTCAAACCCCTCCGGGGCTTGTGTCAGATATTAAACCAAAACAACTGCCACGATAGATAATAATAACTGTACCAAAATATGTGGTTGTTATTTGGTCAAGAGACACAGGAGGGCCAGGTACACGCTGGATCTCTATTTCCTTCCTTTATTGTTGTTTGATTGCTTGGATCTGTTCCACAAAGCCTGCAAAATTTCTCCACTATATCCGGTAAATAAGAAACCATTTTTACAACATATAATCACTTCATACGCGCTATGATTGTCCGTATGTTATTGCACAACATGCCTTTTCAGGTATATAGTTTTATATGTTTTTAGTACGTTTTCAGTTGTTGTGCCCCTGCTGTCGCCAGTCATCCGTCGTACACAATTAGCTCTTTGCCATTTTTATTTGTGACTAGACCACCGTGACCCGTTGGGTCACCCACTATGCAAGAGGTTATGAAGAATTCAAGCTAATTTCAATATTGCACCGAAATGAAGGTTTATTTTGAGATGATTTAATAAAATTAATTTCAATCCATTCGTGTTATTCATAATTCAAGAAAATATATTTGATTGTAGTGTGATGTAAAATTACTCATGATAGAAATTTTCATAAAAGTGACCCGAAATTATTTCTTATCACACGGTCTCTAATATACACCATAGTAACAGTTGGATAATGTCATTAGTTCTTATCACACGGTCTCTAATATACACCATAGTAACAGTTGGGCCCGTTGGGTCACCCGCTATTCAGAGGTTATGAAGAATTCAAGCTAATTTCAATATTTAATGAAACTTGTTTTATTCTGTTTCTATTCTCATTTCATTACAAATATGGCGCTATTGTGCGCCGTTTTTGCTATATTTAATTACAGACAATCACACAAACAAACAATCTCAGAGTTTTAGTAGTATATAGATTTCATTTATGTGTCTGGTCTCATTTAGGTTTGAATCATAGATTATATCCAGGAATTTGGATGACGTGGCTACATGGGTTCGTTAAGGTATAATTTTTATCGATTTTGTAAATAATATAACTTTTGTTTTTTGGAACATTTATTTTGTATTCTTCAAGTGTCAGTGGCGCAGCAAGGGTTTTCAGCACCGGGGGTGG
>NW_013667631.1:210921-211578 GCF_000517525.1 Limulus polyphemus
ATATCACAACTGTAAACCTGGAACTAATGAAGTATAGCCTACTAGGTGTAACTTACATTATTTGTAAACCATTTTGATATTTATGTCATCCAGTATTGTTGAAAGTCACATAGCTAGAGTAATCTTTCAAGCATGCAGAATAAATTTCTGTTATATCCCGAGTTTTATATGAGAAGCCAGTCACTTGTGGTGTACATGGATTATAAAACAGATTAATAAAATACTACATAAGTTTACAAATAACAAATTTTATTAGTTTATAAAATTGTACATGTACTTAACTAGATCTTGTACAGGTAACATTCAGGTATTCATGGTTACATTATATGAACCTTTCGTGCTTTTACTGCTACAAATGCATCAATTAAACTATCAAAATTTAAGGTATTAAGTATGTTTTTCTCAATACTTAACACTGCCAAGATACTAAGTCGTGTTACGTCTCCGTTTGTTAATTAACTTTCCGTAACTTCGTTCCGACGAAACTTTAGCGACACAAGTCCTTACTTAATAAAACTGGTTAATTCTTTCTGAATATAACTTCACGATACACTCAACTTCAACAGTCGCGCTATAACAAACACTATAACGAACGAACGTTAACTTCAACAATACGTCTCTCTCTCTGACTGCAGTTCAATTACTCATTACCTACTA
>NW_013667631.1:212603-217966 GCF_000517525.1 Limulus polyphemus
GTACCAGCCTTGGTACCTTTGTGCTGGACTTAATGTAGGATTCGAATTAAAGAGCTCTGGCCATTGCATCCTGCATAGTAGAGGGTTGTGCTTGCTTTACTTGTATCTACAGTTGGGGACTGTTCAAGGCATCTACAAACTGATCCTTCAGCAACAACTTGAGGAGATCGGGTGGCACAGCTGGGTAGGCTTTGTGTGTCATACTTTCCAAATCCTGTGCCAGCTCTTGCTGACTCTCCCCTTTAGCGTGGACTCTCGTCCTAAACCTAGCTCTGTAGACTTGAGACTGATTTTGGGTTTCATACCTGAGTTCTAGAGCAGCTACCAGTGCTCTATAGTTGTGCCTGTCGTCTGCTGACAACTGTCCAAGTATTTCCAGTTGTTGTCCCTTCAAGCTCATTGCCAGATATACTGCCTTCTGCTCCTCTGTCCATCCATTCATCTCTGCCAGGAGCTCAAATTGTGCTCTATATGCTTCCCACGGTGCCTTCCCATCAAATTCCTGTGGCTTTCTTCATACTAGATCACCCCCTATTGTTGACATTCATATCTGGGATGTGACTTCTGACAGGACTGAAAATGTCTGCATTAGAGTTTAGCTGCGGGGTCTAGAAGGGGCTTGCCATAGTCTGGGGCTGATTAAGTCGATGGTTAATGTATACTCCTTGTATAAAAGACAATAAATCATCCTTTAATGTATTGAATTCGCTTTGAAATTTACTAATGTTTTCCATTTGTGTACTCTGGCTTTCTCTCAATTGTTGGAGACTTTCTTCATGTTTATTTTCTTTTCCTCCATCCATTGCTGTAGTCTCTCTTCTTGTTCATTTTCCTTCTCCTCTAACCACTGCTGTAGTCTCTATTCGTGTTTCTTTTCTTTTCCCTCCAACAACTGCTGTAATTTATCTTCTTGTTTCTTTTCTTTTTCCTCCAACAACTTCTGTAATCTCTCTTCTTGTTTCTTTCCTCGTTCTTCTTCTTTCTTTTGCTGTTCTTGTGTTGCTGCCATCAAATCTGCTAAGCTGTACTTTGATTTGCCGCTTCTGGTTTCCTTTTTTTTTGTCCCACTTTCTGACACCAATTTGTTACGTCTCTGTTCGTTTGTTAATTTCCCGTAGAAATTCTTCCCGAAAAACTTCAGAGATACAAGTCCTTTCTGAAATAAAACTAGTTTATTCTTTCTCAATACAACTTTGCAATAAACTTCATTTCCACACTTAAACACACGCTATAATTCTCAACGAACGATTCACGCACTTTACTTAATACCGCGCTTGACTCAATTGTCCGTCTATATCTTCAATCTCTCTGTCTGCTATTCAATCCCGATTAATTGTCTGGCACACTTACATACAAGAATAGAGGGCGCCTAACAAATACTGGTTTATTCGTCATGTTCCCCGATCTAGAACTCATTACGTGTTACCAGCGTCACGTGACGTCCGCTGTCGTAACAATATGTTACATCAATCTTGTATTTTCTTTTTGTTGAACATACACTTTCTTGTACGTTGTACTCTAGGACTTGTATTTGATCTACAGATAAATGATGGAATAGTGTAATTTACTTCTGTACTTCAAACTGCAAGCCTAATACACACAAATGCCGTAACGCTGTGTCGTATTGTAGGGCAGTTGCGCTACATACTAGGGGAGGGCATAATTATTAATTAATAGGCACTATAATCCGGAGGAAATTTTTCGCCCCTTCACACCTGCGCCCGGGGGCGACTGCTCCCTCCCTCTTGCTACGCCACTGTCAAGCGTTACAGTAGATTTCTATTTCGTTTAGTCACTGTTGTAGATTTGTCACAGCAATGGTTTGAGTGTAGGGACTCTTCCATATAGCCACATCATCAGCAAACTAGAAACGGAAGCAAGAATTTGGATCTAACAGAGGCATTTCACTCGCATACATGATGAATAGTATAGGGCTAAATACACCTCTTTGCGGGATGCCTGCATCTGGAGTAAAATAATCTGAGAAGATTTCCCATACATTCATCCTAACATTTCTGTTATCTAGAAAGCTCAAAAGCCATTGAATAATACTTTGCGATAGTTTCATTTGGGACATTTGAAATTTTAATCCGTCGTGCCATATATTGTCGAACGCTTTTTCGACATCGAGAAAGCTGACGACAGTGCATTCCGATAAAACTATTTGTTATGGTTCTGTAAGTTGTACTAAATGGTCTGTGTGTTGTCTTGATTTTTGGAGACCACTTTGAATTTCCGGTAATTTTGATGTCAGTTGGAGATAAGCCAATAGTCTGGAACAGATATTTTCAAGGAGTTTGCCAATACAGCTGGTAAGGTTGATTGTTCTGTAGCTTTCTGGTTTATTGGCTAGCTTTCCTTCTTTTCGGAAAGATTAAAACACTTGCTAGTTTTTTAGGTTTTTCTGTGCGGCTTATATTTCTGTTATGGTTATTTGTTTGGTAAGTAGTTATATTGTGATTTCTTGGCTGTTAAAACTTTCCAGTTGGGCTACTTGTAGTGCGGCCAGGAAGATAGGTATTAAAGGTCTTTATTTATGTTAATGTAAATGTTAACTTTGTTGTAGAAATACGTGTTCATTGGTGGCTCATTTGGTGTTTTGAATGTATTTTTGAGGTGTTTTCTGAATGCTTTTACTTTTTGTATGTTCGTGTAGGTCATGATGTTATTGTGTTGTAGTGTAGGATATATGTTTTTATTAGTGTTTTCTCTGAACTATTTTAAGTCGGCTCAGAAGTTTTTAGGTCTTTGTGTCTGTTTAATTTTGAGCAGAATTCATCCTAATTGTCTGTTTTTAAGTCGTTTTATTTCATTTCTTATTATGTTTCTGGGTGTATTTAATTTGATTTTGAATTTTGGGTCTCTCGTGTTCAGGTATGGTTTACGGATTTTTTTGGGTTCTTTGATTGTGTTGAGAAGTTGTTCGTGTGATTTCCATGTATAATTACTTTGTTGTGTTCTTTTGGGAATACACATGTCTGCTGCATTTATAGGGCATTCTGTGATTGTACTGCAGTAATTATCGATTATTGAATAGTTTCAAGTACTAGTAATTGTCCAAACGATCATCCCTCTTCCCTGTCATCTGCGTTACACCGACTCAATAAGTGATTAAAACCTTAATAAGGATATGGTTAAACACTTCTGCTATAAAACTTTCATTGTTATAATGAAGACCTGTATATGTTTGTCTGAAAGTAATAAACATCAAAACCTGAAGCATTTTGCTGAACTATAGTATCTCGAAATGGTTTGAAATTATTTTCAAACTTAACACAGAACTTATTACTAGGATGTTGTTTGTTTAGATATGTTAAAAAATTAATTAGTCTGATTCTTATTGTAAAACAAAACAAAAGTACCGTCACCAGTATGATTTCATTCGCAAAATTGGCCAACCATTTCCTTTCATGGTGTTATATAGGAATAAATGTGTTATTGTTGAAGCAAGTCAGGAGACGATGGCTTCACCATCTACCTGAGCATAGATTTAATTATTAAAAATGAAGTGGGGATCCTTTGTACCAAATTCTAGTAGATTTTGAATATATCTTTGGAATATCGCAGATAAGACTGTGATTTCGATATGTAAAGTTTGTTACTAAGTCAGTTGTTTTGTAAATAAGGATTCAGTATCAAAACTTGTCATTAAAACAGAGTTGGAATAGCTGGTATCTGTAATCTGCGTAGAAAAACTAAAAGTGTTATGTACTAGATATTCTGTAGAAGAGAAATCATTTAAGAAGCGTTCAGGTAATTATTTAATTTGTAATCAAAGTACCAATGGTGAACACGAGATCTTATGATCATATCTGCTTTGTGGGTTTTCAGTAATGCGTAACGTCTATAGGACGCAGGTCATTATAAATAGATGTGAAAATAATGGTATTGTTACGTCTCTGTTCCTTTGTTGATTTTCCGTAGAATTTTTTTTCCGAAGAACTTTAGCAATACAACTCTTTCCTTAAATAAAACTAGTTTATTCTTTCTCAATACAACTTTGCAATACACTTAATTTCCACAGTCACTTTAATAACTTAACAAAGGCTATAATTCACAACGAACGATTCACGCCTATTACCGCACTTGACTCAATTGTCCGTCTCTATCTCTGTCTGCCCTCCAATTCCATTGTTTGACGCACTTATATACAAGAATACCGCACATCTAGTAAACACTTGAGCATTCACGAACCTTCGAGAATATCATGACGTGTTACTAGGGTCACGTGACTTCCGCTGTCGTAACACTGCCTCTTCCTTAGCATTGTTCGTCCGAACAATGGCCACTTACATTAAACAAATAGAAAATTAACAATAACTTAATTTAATGGACAGAATTTACAAACAAAATTTTAAAATTCAACAAAGTCTCTTAATTTTACGGGAAGGACGTATCTTCTTCCATACTGGTCTCCATCTCGTTGGCTTCTGCTTCACGTGAGGTTCATCTGCTCCATCGGGAATTGTCCTATCATTGGTAACAGTCACATCAGTGGTAGTAACTTCATGATGGGCTTCACTGTTTCCCTTCTCAAAACCGAGTACAGTTTCTTCTTTGACAGTGGCCTTTCCAGGGGACATTTCTTCAGCGCCGTCATTTGTTTCATTGTTCACTTCATCCCAGCTGAAATGTCCTGGACGGTGATAACGCCAAAGCCTGTTGGCATGCACCACCTTTGGCTTACCTCATTGTATTCGGAAAGTTACGTCTGAGAGACGATCCACTATGTCATATGGGCCTTCCCATAGAGATGACAACTTAGGAGACTTCCCTTTGGTCTTCCTGGGATTATACAACCATATCTTGTCTCCTGGTACAAAGCTGACTTCAGTAGACTTCTTATCATAACATAGCTTCATCGAATCAACAGTAATTTTCAACTTTGAACGCACTTGTTGGTGAATATTATCCATCCTTTCTGATAACAATTCCACGAATTCTGACACATTTTCAGGCTACTCTTCATGAGGTGGGCGTACTACTACCAGATCCACTGGCAACCGAAGTTCCCGACCAAACATCAACTTTGCTGGAGTGTATCCAGTAGTTTCATGCTCTGCTGTCCTATAGGCCATCAACAGTGGAGGGAGTAAGACATCCCAGTCATCTTGACGGCTATTACAAAACTTTGCCAATTCTTGTCCCAGTGTCCAGTTGTACTTTTCTACCATCCCATCAGACTGTGGGTGAAGTGGCGTTGTTCTGGTCTTTCATATGCCAAAAAACTTGTAGCATTCATCAAACACAGTTGATTCAAAGTTACGGCCTTGATCTGAATGCAGTTCGTATGGCATACCAAACCTGAAGAAGAAATCACTAAAAGCCGAAGCTACTGCTGTAGCTTCCTCATTTGGTATTGC
>NW_013667632.1:0-4425 GCF_000517525.1 Limulus polyphemus
AACTGTTCGTGGGGGACGATATTGCTGTATAAATTATAGAGGTTTAAGTGTGATATACTACGAAAACATACTGTGATATTATTTTCAGATATGCTTAAGTACTTGTTAAAACACAGAAACAGATCATGTACTTAGAGATTTACACAGATATTAAAAACAACCAGCGATATAAATCACCCACAAACATAATCGTTCACAAACGTACTACATAAACACATGACTACGATATTGATCAAAGATCGATGTAACCATGTTGTTGTTTTTACACAAAACTGAGATAACATAACAAATGTATATTTCTATGTATAAAAACATTTTATTTTTGCTTGAGATGTACTTTCGAGAAAGTTTAGTAATTTTCGAGACTTATTAACTCGTCACTTGCAGGAGCTAGAGTAACAGATGTTTTAGAAAAACTTTCCTGCCACAGACATCCAACGGGTTGTTCTTTTCATATGTCTTTTAAACTACGATCGATCCGAGTTGACCGTAAATGTTTGACCTACACTTTAGATGACCTAACCATCCTCAAACACGATGATAACCTAATGCATTTTAAATGTACTAGTTTTCCCACCCCTGGAAATTAATAGACCACGACGGCCACCTGGAGGGAGTTATGGAGTGTAAAATACTTTCAATCCATTCTCATTCTGAAAGAACGCTTAGCAAGTTTTGAAACTTAGAAAGTAGTTGATGCTGGAACGTGAAAGTATCGTAAGCAGTATGAAATATTTCTAGCGATCGACAGCGTTTTAGAAATGCTGTTCACATTCGTAGATTATTTAGCTAATAAAAAGTAGTGTATTTTATGTTAATATTTGAAAAAAGGCCTGTTTTTAAAAAATATTACGTCTTGATTACCTAAAAACATGCTGTTATTATGATACGAGTTTATCAGAATTTTTCAACTTTTTTTTAGCAATAAATGTGATTACTATTCTTCAAGCATTGAGTAATTATAAAAATCACAGTTCAAAAGTTTATATTAATGACAGTTAACGTGTATTTTTCTGAAATTAAATTTTTACGTTGAGAAGTGTTATAGAAAAGGAAAGAAAACTGCAAACGTGCTTTTAAGTCATGATGTATTGGGGTTGACCAGGTAAGTAAACTATCTTTGAGCTTTTGTAGATTTCGTGATAGCTTACAATCGTAAATGTCACCAATTTAAAAACAAGTGGGGTAAACAGAGAGAAACAAAAACAGGATGTGAACTATGACAAACAAAACTCTTCTGGTAGTGACATCAAGTGCATACATATCTCACAGGTTTGGAATTGTTGAACCAGCAAAGATGTTTTAAAGTATCAAAATATACACGTAAAATTGTTCAAGTCAGAATTATTTTTAGATGAGACATGTAAGGTATAAAAATCATGCACTCAGACATCGTTTAGTCATTTGGTAGCGTGAGACAACGTTAGGTCGTGCTTGACAAACCCAGAAGGTGCAGTACATATTTTGCTGTCATGCATATTCGACTTTCCGAGGCAGTTTTTAAATTTTCAAGAAATTAAATACACAGGGAACACAAAATGAACCTAACTGGTGAACAGTAATTTTGTTGGGAAATTACCTGTTAGATTGGATACAATAACTGAATATCATCTTGGTCAAATCTTGCTATAAGAGACTCTGCGTGTATGTCAGTATCTATGTGTGTGTAACCAAAACTCCTGCGCCATCTAGTGAATGGCATAACAAAGAAAATTACATAAAAAATTTCACACTTTGGGTAAGATTCAAACAATTCTAAAAATAATTGTGGTATATGCAACAACCATATCTTAATAATAGAGCACAGTTTTAAATAAAGCTACTCTCCTCTCAACAAGAACACGACTTTCACTAGGACTGTACGTGAGGGTTTGATTATATCTTTATTGGTGTAATTTCTAAACTTATTTTTTCAATAAACGGTACCATTCTAACATATAAAAACATTACAGTTTATATGAGTAAAATTTACGCAAATTTTGATCTCTGTATTGAATCATTTTGATGCAATGAGATGCGTATGACTAAAGAACACGCGACACACGGTATGTCTGTGGACTTACAACGCTAGAAACTGGGTTTCGATACCCGTGATGGGCAGAGCACAGATAGCCCTTTGTGTGGCTTTGTGCTTAATAACAAACAACAACAACTAAAGAGCACAATCCGAACACTTTACCTGTGCAGTACTTCTCAGAAAAAAAAATCATTTTTTTAGAAAATGTTCACTTTTAGCAATTACTAGCACAAACAGTCGCCTGCGAGGAGGCGTTTCTGTTAGTTGGTTAAATTTTGCAAACATACACTAAAACGAAAATGACGAGAAAAGTCGCTGACCATTGTTTTTAGCCGCGGAATAGCGTCTCATAGAGTGGCTCTGAGTTGTTTTTTCAAGTACAAACTTTTAGCTCATAGGTCCATCATCTCTTAAGTGATTTGAGATCTAATTACAGTTTTGGACTCGGGTCAAACCCTTTCGATTGATCTATTTGATCACGTCCAAGGTCTCGTAGATTAACTTATTCTAATCCTATCTAAAATAATTTTAAATTGAGGGTAGGCTAGTAGAGATCCTGATGAGTAATAAAATCGAATCGAGTATACGCGCTCACCACGCTCGGTATTGCTGGCGCACAAAAATTTAGCTAAGAAAAAAGAAAAAGGTCTTATAGATGAATTTACTCTAATCCTGCCTCAAAGGATTTCAAGTGCCGCGGCTATTGAGGATTTTCTCTTGTTATATTAGTTGTTAACAAGAAGCTTTATGATTAGAAAAATTATTCATGTACAGAAACAAATTCTGGGAGAAGGCTCACTGTGAGAGGGGTTACATTAAACTATTATTTAACCCACAAATTACTGATTTGTTTGGATACAGTTCACTACAGATAAGCTCCACATATTATGTCATATTAAGTAATTTTTATGCTTTTTCCTATCTCAACACTCAATGTAAAGAACTGACCAAATAAATGGGTCCAATAACTATAAAATACATAGCGGACCTGCGTAATCATTTGTGAGATTAATTGCGATAATATTTTTTTTACTGATATTTTAGAGAACTGTAGTTAACAAAGTGATTAACTAACAAGCAATTCGGTGAATAAATAGTTTAGAAACATTTACTTAAAAAGCCAATGGATGGTTTGTTTGTACACAAAGGTACACAGTAAGCTATCTGTGTTGTGCTCAATATGGGTATAGGAACCCGATGTTTTAGCGTTATAGCTCCGAGACTTGTCGCTGAACCATCGGGGGGGAGTGGGGGGGGGGTGGAGACGGGACGATGGACGCATTTCATCGATAGTTCTAGGGTTAATTAATTTAGTGGGTACGATTTTCAAAAGCAGGGGAAAATGGTGTAACAGGTTCAGAAACCGCAAAACTTAGTTGAAGGCACCATGTATTACCATACACATGGTTGAAGGTATCATGTATTACCCTAGACATGGTTGAAGGTACTGTGTATTATCCTATTAAAGCTACCCAAATAATACAAACTGGTGTTTGTGGAATTACATTTCAAACTCTAGACAATCATTTAAGTTTGTTGGTAAGCACAAAGCTACACAACGAACTACATGTGCTGTGTTCATCACGGGTATAGAAACCTTATTTTTAGCGTTTTAAGCCTTCAGACTTGCCGCTGAGCCCCTAAGGGGCACCTTCTAAGTAATTACTTTTTGATGATAATAGACTGTTATTAGAAACAAACGATTAATTTATACGTGTAGTTAAAAGACGGAAATAACCTATTGTAGTGCATTCTTTGTATAGAAAAGACCAAGGTCCGACTGGAAACTCCGTACTTTCAGTTATGGGATCATTAAAAGATAGACAGTCAAACTCGTTTTTTTGTTTTTTTATAGTCAGACAAATCCTTTATGGCGGCTGGTATTGCTGACTGCATGCTGTCTTCTGGCTAGTAGTGCAAAATTAGGAACGATTATACCTGAATCCTAGGGGTTGCTGCTTAAGCCCATGACAGCCTAAGGTATTGTTTAGATAAGAAATACCGATACCGTACCAGTAGTTACATGACCAGCAGAGTTTTGTTAATAACACCTGATATTCATTTCCTGTGAAGATATTCGGCATCAAAAACGAGAAAAAATCTGCAACAGTCTCGGAAAAGAAAATTCACGAAAGTTAGTTTTTAACACGTGTAAAACACTGTTACGTTTTTCGTTCGTTAGTTAATTTTCCGTAAATTCGTTCCGACGAAACTTTAGCGACACAAGTCCTTTCTTAAATAAAACTGGTTTATTCTTTCTGAATATAACTTTGCGATACACTTAATTTCAACAGTTGCGCTATAACAAACACTATAATTCTCAAGGAACGTCTCACGTGGTCGCCTCAACAATACTCCGTTCAATTACACACCCCTTGTTCCGTCACGTTGTGACCGTCTTATATATA
>NW_013667632.1:4605-8494 GCF_000517525.1 Limulus polyphemus
GATATTTCTAGAAGGACGTGGCGTGATACTAGTCACGTGACGTCGCTGACGCAATAATACGTTGGCATTTTATCCCCCAATATTGACACACAGAAATTATATTTTGGCCTTGATTTTATATTTTATTTTGGTTCATATTTTTCTTTTTTTTTTGCGTTAAGGTAATGTATATTTTTTTTCTAGTTAAACTGTTTTAGATCTGGATTAATATTCCAAAGCCAAATTTTAATATAATCTAATTAAGTTGAAATTTCTGTTTTTTCCTGTATACTTTATTAAAGTACGTACTAATACGATGGTAAAGTAGGGAATCAGAGGAAAAGTAGGAAACAAAAGTTATTATCCACAAACACTTTTCTTTAAATAAAATATTTTGCAGATTGTACAAGTTAGTTGATAACCTGTAAAAATGAAGAAGCGATGAGCGCAAAAGTATACAACAATACATATTTTTTATGTGTTTAATACATAAAAACAGAAATAATCTGAATTATTATAATATACTAGCGTATAGACTGTCAAAAATGATGGGGCAAGTAATACCACCCCCACCCTATAGTATACTCTAACCTCACATTTCATAGCTAACTGAAATAAATAAATTTTTCGAAATCAAGCTTGACCAACAAAGAAGCAGAAAAGTGTAGTCGGGTCAGTCAAACGTCGGTAAATCCCTTTGTGAGCCAATCAAAATTAAAATCATTCATGAAATGAATTCGTGGCATATTCATAGAATAATTATTGATAAAAATCAGATTAACAACTTCTAATATATAGAAAAGACAGTGCGCTTTGGTAACACTACGTTCCAACAATGGCTTTTATGTCATGTTGCTTAGCAAGAAAAGTATAATCTAATATTGTTGTTAGTCTATGTACTGAAAGTATAAAATGAAATGTATAGACAACAAAACTGTAAAAATAGTTGTTGGTTTCTTAATTTAGAGTCTCAGTTGATTATTTAGTTGTTTTTTTATATTATTATTAAAATTGTTGGTGATATACCAGAAAATAGCTTAATTCAGAATCGATATGTTTACTTTCATGATAAATTTTATGCACTTGGGTCTATACTAGGTGATCACACACTACGTCTTTACTTTTGGCTTATTATACCAACATTCACTACACTTACTAAGGTTTCACAGCACACACACACACACCATCACGGCCCTCTTGCCACCCTCCACTCCCCGTCACTAAAATCGCAATGGGCAGACAGCAATCGAACTATTCTATCAGGTGTGATGGATTTATTATTATATATTTATTCTAATATCGATGTGTGCTTGAATTAAACTTATATATTTACAAGTGTGCATAACTTATACAGTTAAATATGTATTGCGAAACTCCCGCGTACTCTCTAAACTTGTAGAAGATTCTCGACTGTAAGAATCAACAATATATGCGTATACGTAAACGCTAGTGTAGCTTAGTATTGTTACATAATCTGAATTTTCTAGAAACTATCCACATGCCCATAAATATAACCAACGCGACGAGCCAAAAAAAGAGTATCTATTATTAGTTTGCAATAGTCAGTGTACTATAAACTTCGGAAGCAATAACTGTGAATGTTATAACGCTTATCAATCGGAAAACTTCAGATATTTGACCAGGAGCATCTACAAAGTTCAAACATTGCAAATCATTTAACTTCAGTGGATTCTCATCGGACATTAGTATTTTGACGAAAACATTATATAAATTCATCATGGAAAACTCGGCGTGTGTGGCTGGTGAATAATGAAGGATAAAGCTAGCTTGCTCCCGTTAAGCAAATGGTACTTACATCAACTCTTAATTAACTCGCTCATCGTGAACCCTCGATAAGATATCAAGGAAATTCCAGACTAGAAAGAAGACTTTATATTGCTTGTAAATTTGTAAAACTTTTGTACATAAATCATTGTTTGTAATAACTATTTGTAATCACTGTTATTGTAAATTGTATTGTTGTATGTATATTAAAACATATTTGTGTTTAAAAAAAAAGAAAACTGTACGTATCAATCAAATATCATAAATTGCAGATATATCGGCATATATTTAACTACTTAATTTAAATTATCAGCTAACTCAGTTTCAGACCTTTCGAAATTGTCATACATATAATAGGGTAAATGAATTTTGGGTTTTATGACTCCTATTTCTAGAAATCAAGATAATAATAATAAATATATCAAGCGTGACGTGACGTTCACACACTGGGTTTTATATAGGTTAGATTATACGATTACATGTTTGTTTGTTTGAAGTTAAGCACAAAGCTACACAATGGGCTATCTGTGCTCTGCCCACCACGGGTATCGAAACCCGGATTCTAGCGTTGTAAGTCCGCAGACATACCGCTGTGCTACTGGGGGGCATACGATTACATAATGTTAGGTTTGCTTCTTCGTAAAATGAAATAGTTTCATTTATAAACTCGTGTTTCCTTCACCAAAACCGTGACTTTGGCAGTCAATCACTGCTTTGTGACACTACATGGTCAATGTTTTATATATATATATTTTATATATATATATATATATATTAACAAATGTTAACAACCTAAGTAACTGACATTATATCGCACTTACATTCCGTAAGATTTGTGCGACACAGCTCACGAACATGTTTTTTGTCAACTCAAGAATGATTCGATAGTTTATCAGAACACAAGACTATTATCCAATGAATGGGTGAAATGAGATTGTTCTGCTTTAAAAAGTTCATTTAGTTATCTATCTTCAGTCAGTTTTAATAGTTTTAACACAAGAATAATTTTGCTTGTTTCGGTAGACTACTTTGTAATAATAAATTTTTTAATAGCAATGATTTGTTTTAAATTAAAATTTGCATCAGTGATGAAGGAAAAATTTGTTTCATTTTGTAATTCATACAATAAAGAACCAGCATATAATTTCAAGAAACCGGAAATCTCCTGGTAATCCTAAGTACTATATAGAGATGCAAGAGAAGAAAAGTAAATTTCCAACCCTTGTGCAAAATAGCCACATTGAAATAAATATATAGCGTCCTCCTTTCAACAGTTGTGGGTGTGCATGTTTACGAGTGCTAGCACATAAACACCAGTCTGAAAACGGTAAAACCTGATTGATGATACAGCGTCGAGCAACTCCACCTTAGGCTAAAGATGACCTACATACCGTTACAGCAATAGTGTACCAGATCCACCAAGACCATCCGCGCGGCACATAACTTAGGTTCGTGAGTTAAAAAGATGTATGCCACTGTCTTGTCATGGCTACTCCCATGTAATTTGGCCTTCACATACACAATAGGCTAATAAACTAGGCGAGGCAAAACTAATCAAATATTAAAACCTGAGCCGAAATAAACGTAACAAAGACTTGTTTTCGTCTCAGGTTTTCCTTTCCTATTCTATTCTTTCCGCCTAACCCAGAACCCTAATGGTTCAGCGGCATGTCTGAAGGCTTATAACTCTAAAAACTGGGCTTGGATACCTGTGGTGGGTATATCACAGATAGCTCATTGTTGAGTTTTGCGCTTAACAACAAATAAACAAATCTATTCTTCCCACATGGTGAATAGTATGAATAAGTAACAAATAAAACAGTTTGTTTTCATGACAACAATCCATATTATGAAAGATTAGGATGTGCCGAAAATAGTAGTGTTGATAAAAATACATAAGCAACAACAACATTGAGAAGCATTAATGGTAAAGCCTTAATCATACCATTCAAATGCAGTCTCTTATAATGAGGTGATGAAAGCAAATACTTTTCGTCGGGCACAAGGACATAACTCAGGAGTTTATAAATTATTTACCTATAACCAGTGGTGGGATTCAACCGGTTCGCACCGGTTCGTGCGAACCTGTTCTTAGAGTGTAATGACCTCCACGAACCGGTTGTTA
>NW_013667632.1:9413-19722 GCF_000517525.1 Limulus polyphemus
TACGTTAATATACCAGTGATTCAAGCCCACATTAAGCCAATCGTAGTCCACTGGTTAACGTTCCAAACTAAGGAGCTGCGGGTACACGTCTCGTTATAAAAAACAAAAAATAAAATATAAACCTCTCTGCTCGTTGTTGTCATGGGTGCGTTATAAGGGGTACTGTGAATCCCCACTATTTGATCAAACAAGAGGAACCCCAGAGTTGCCTTCCCTCTAGTCTTAGTAGTTCAAAATTATGGACAACTCGCGCAGATAACCCTTGAGTAACTTTGAGTGGATGTCTGAAAACAAATTATGCACATATTAGTATTTATGCAAATCAGTCATCTTGAACATTTTGGCACTATAACTGGATTATTTCACTGCTTGTTAAAATGAATAAAATAACCACATTCTTTGACACCATATATAGGCCCATATGTACCAAGTGATTAGGGTGCTTAACTAACAATCTGAGGGTCGCGGTTTCAAATCCCGGCCCCACCAAATATGCTCACCCTATCAGCCCTGAGGGCGTTATAATGTGACGTTCAATCTCACTGATCGTTGGTAAAAGAGTAGCCCAACAGTTGGCGGTGGGTGATGATGACTAGCTGCCTTCCCTCTGGTTTTTCACTGCTAAATTGGGGACGGTAGCACAGATAGCCCTCGTGTAGTTGTGCGCGAAATTAAAGAACAAGCAAACAGACACCATATATGTCCTTATTTGTTTTCAACAGAGGGTTTTGACCTTAATCCTTTAATACTGAAGTTACTGTTTTCAGTGATTTAGTGTCGTCACAAATTGAATCCCATACGTTACATACAGAATAAGAACCAAAGATTCTTAAAATTTTAGCTGTTATAAGGCTGCTGCACCAAACAATTAGGAACAGTTATGATAGCATGAACAATCTCTAACGTAGACGTTTAACCTGTTGTGTACAAAACATGTTGTTGAGATGAACAAACAAGCTTATTACAAATAAGGTCTGTGCAAAAACTTGAGCAGATTAGACACTTAGAATGTAGTATGCTCTTCGCAGGTTTATTTACAGAGACCATGATAAATAGATTATGCACCAATTTAAAGTCTTCGAAATGATTAATCTTTGAATTTCTGCTCCGTTAACAAAAGTTTTCGGTTACTTTAACTCTTTTTGCATCTTATTATGTAAGGAGTTAAAATCATGTAGAATAGTAAGAATTGTTCAGTGAATAGTGAAGGAATGTGCCAATTCGAAAATAAAATATTTGGTTACCAAACTAAGAAATAAGAGAGTAGCTTAAGCACGTGCATGTGTGTATAAGTAATGATTTTATTTTATGTAACATTTAAAGGTTTATACAAATGTTTTCCATGGAAATTTGATCATGGCAATATTGTGTTATCAGGTTGTGCAGTTAAACCAAAAACGATTATATCTTTGTTCATACGAGATATAGGCCTTGAATCTCAACCAGAAAGTGGTTTACCTTGGTGTTACTGGATGGCGTTAATCCATTAGATGCCTTGAAACTGGTAGGACGTGACTTATGGAAGGCTGGCGTACTTGTGTACGAGGAGAAACGGCCGCAGCTAAATATCAGGACTTTTCTCAGGGCCACTCGTTTTAGTTATCCCACACTCTTGAAGCATCAAATACGAAAATACTTGTTTAACTCCTGTATAATATGATATAATTTTACAAGTTGCTGTAAGGTCCCCAGTGGTTAAAAACCGTATTTCTCTACCCATAGTGCGCACAACACAGATTGTCCATTGTGCTTAACAACAAAACAAACAAACAATTTTACTACAATGTTATTGAGTGATTTGATTTTATTAGAATGCATTTATTATTTGATTCGTTGTTTCTTTTAAGACTGGGATATTCTAATACTATATGTTACTTACAAAAAAGTGTATCACTACGATACTTAGAAAAAATTAGAAATGATAAGAATAAAAAAATATGCAATTATTTTATTGTCAGTCTATAATTTTTAATATTGGAATATGATGTATGTCTATCCTTTTCACGTTATCTCTCCTGAACCAAGAAATTTTGCAGTGCTGTTAAAGTGATTTTCTGTGTTCCTGTTTGTTTTGTCCCAAGATGTAATAGAAAAAAACATATATTGCAAACAGTTTGTTTTTATCACAATATTTGGGAAACAATTCTTGGAGAAGCATAAACTAACAAATTACTTGAAATATCGTAAGTTATAGAAAGCAACTTAGAATTATACAACTTTCCTGGCCTCTACAATTGATTTATCATTTATACAGCACCGTACTTACTTCTTACACCTAACAAAATACCAAAATTTGGATGAATGAAAAAACAGAATTTTTGGAAACTACGAGAGTAAGAAAACTCAGAAGAGTATAACAAACAATATAATGGGCTGATAGCTGCAATAGGGCTTGGTTCTACTGGGCATACAATGCATCTAAAAAAGCAATAACTCATATATAAATTTAACGCGTAATTCCAAATTATGATAATTTAGAAAAGGAATATAAATGCTTCAGCTCACAACATCTCACGGCGTGGAACAGCGATGTACAGTTTTTGTGACTTGTTTGCCACAGAACAAACTTTTATCTCATCATTATGGTGTAGAAAAATGATTGATAAAACCACGATGTGAAAGCTGAGTACTTAACAACTCTCTCGTGACTGTTTGCATTATCCAGAACAAACAACATTATTTTAACACAAGCTGAATAATGAGGTACCTGCTATCGAATCTCACATATATCCTCAAACTTACCGTTAAATCACCAGAATTTCCAACGTTATGGAGCAACAACTGAGTTTTGGTTTAAAAAATATGTTACTTTTTATGCCATACTGAGGAATGTTATGTTTCTACCTGTCACAACATTCAATATAAAGTGAATTTCACCTGAAGCTACAAAAGGGCTATCCCCGAACAGCTGTCACTAAATTTGAACTGATGAACTGCAAGTTAACAACACCCACCCACCCACTAGTGGGATTTGACGGTCGCATTATAACGCAACCATGATTCCAAAGAGCGGAGCACGTTTGTGGTTACAAGTCGCGAAATCTAATCCATTATTGTGATCGTTAGTAACCTATGCAATCACCTAAGAGCAATTAGTAACTATTTTAAATGAGATCGTAATTTTAAATAGCATTTATCTAGACACTAACTGGGTTTTGTTCTACGTTTAGGCTCCTAATCTTTATGGAGATTTTAAGAGGGAATATTTCTGTTTTAGTACTGGCCAGGACTTCATGCTGGGTCGATTTTGAAAACAAGTCTGATGCATTATCCACCAAACTAGGGTCTTTTTTTTTATCATAACTTCAATCAATTAGCTAGTTGAGTGTTTTCAAAAGGGATATCCAGGTTTTGCTAACAAATATACTAGGCTGACTGAGTGTGTTATCAATTAGGTGGAACTTGAAGCCTCCTTTTATCTTTCTTTTCCCGTGTTTGTAGTTTTTATCTTATTATTTTAGAATTATTCAATTTTTCATTTATGCCAAGAACACCCAGTATAGGATTAAAGTGACAACATCACAAAATAGTTATTATCAGGACTTCCCTGAAGACAGCAGAAGATCAGCAACCAAAACGTAGGATAAAACGAATTAGTGTCTAGTTATATATTAAAAAAATACTAATTAATAATTAATATAGACTACTAATGTTACTCATTGTGACAACGATTGATATCCAGTAGCCACAACCTTATCATAAGTAAGGCCCATCGGCGTCAAAAAACTGATAAAAAATTTGGGTAAAACCACTCAGTTTTTGTGTGAAATACATAGGAAATTCCAGCAGCAATTAATAGTATTAGCTCCATTATTAACGGAATTTTGTTTAATTTATTTTTAGTGTGACTCGTATACTATTAGAATCCCTTTAACCAGAAATATCATGAACCCACAAAATGTTTGGTGCATAAATTGGTTAGAAAAATTTGTTTAAAAATCCCATTATGTTCATATGGAAAATAGAAATGAACTCTTCAATAGTTGAGAAATCATCAACTTG
This sequence comes from Limulus polyphemus, assembly GCF_000517525.1. Lineage (NCBI taxonomy): Eukaryota > Metazoa > Arthropoda > Merostomata > Xiphosura > Limulidae > Limulus > Limulus polyphemus. The sequence goes on from NW_013667632.1 coordinate 13,416, forward strand.
TATAGGTAAAAACTTCTGTGAATATCTTTTTACATCAAATCACTTGATCTAGAACACACATAACGAGTGTTTGAGAGCAAAGCGATCTGTTGTGTCAGCCGAGTGGAATCGAACTTCGGATTTTAGCGTTGTAAGTTGGTAAACTTACCGTTTTCCCACCTGGGAACATATAATGATAAAATGAAAGGCTATTACCTAGATGTACAAGGAATCACAGAAGCTCGAGTCGGTTTTTACTTCTTTAAATATAAAACAATTTTTAAGTCAAAGTTTTCAGACTTTTATCGTCTTGCAAAAGCGCGATCCGCACTTTGGGGCTATGAGTGTGTTATAAGAATGACGGTCAAATACAACTATTTGATCAAGACACAGGGTATTGTGCTATTAACAGGAGTAAACTGTGTGCTATTGCTAAATGACATCTTACGTGAAGCAAAAGGAGCATCAGATATGCTGCAAAGTTTCAAGTTAGATTACTTGAAAGCAGCAGGTATCTTTGAGAGTCTTCTAGCAGAGTTGCAAACTTACAGATGTGAAGAGAAAGCTGCACAATATTTTCAACGTTCTTGTGACATCGCTACCAGAAATGACTTGAAATGTTGCCGACGGCGTCAGTTACAGAACTCCACGCTCTCAAACATGGACGACTTTATAGTTCTAACACCACTTGGGAAGTGGGACGCCATATGAGATTCGTGTGATATGGAACGAGCCATCTGTTTTTCAACCATGGATATTTTTCTTGGAGAACTAAACAAACGATTCAAAATGATTCAAACAATTGGGGAAAGTCTCCAAATGTTCCGATTCCTGTCGGCAATTGACCCCAAATCTGAAACATTCCTCGATTTTGAGACAATTAAACCTCTTGCAGCCCATTGTGGCTGAATCTTGAATCATACAAATGGAAATGAGGAAACTAAGAGAATGAATGAGCTTTCAGATGCGACATTTGGAGCAGTCGAGAAGTTTTCAGAACATCTCAAATTCCTATTTGTGGCTTTTACTGAACTTCACAAGGTTATAAAGAGAGCAATAATTCTCCCAGTTAGCACAGCCGGATTTGAAAGGAGCTTTAGCAAGTTAAAACTAACCACAATTCACATTAGAACCAATATGGCAGATAAGAGACTGAAGATTCTATCAGTAATTAACATGCACAGAGAACCTACTCTTTCCACTGATGTTGATGACTAAGTTCCCAAATACAAAGTTGATGTTGGTTTAGAGTCAAAGAGGTAGATCGTTCCAGTTGGCGTTTTGGTAAGTTCGTGCTTTTGACCATTATTCAGTAATCCACTTTTAAAGGGACTTGTTATCCCCTCAAAACAACAACAACAACACAAATTGCTAGATATGCTAGAATGGTCAAAAACCTTCTGATCCTTTCCAAGGTTTGTGAGTACTTTGGGGCTTAAGAATCAATATAAAGTACTCTTTGAAGCCCAGTGTTGGCTCAATGTAATTTAGTACGCTAAAATTTGGGAGGAATAACGAGTATAAGATGTCTTGTTTTGCTCCCTAAATTTGGCTTGCCCCCTCCCCCAAATGTTTGATGCTGGCGCCACCACTGTTGATACAGCTGTACTGAGTGCATTAGTTGATGACAATGAACTGTTAATCTATATTCCATGGCGTTACTATAAAGAAAGTTATTGACACTGTTGTAGAGAGGAAAACTACCTTCATATATTTTAAAGAATCTAGTTGGCTCTGTAAATAATAGGGTTTCAATTCTAAAGCTAATGTTGGTTACCATCGAGTGTTACTTGCTGTGGTTTGTTGGTGTGTATTGACAAAAAAGTCATGATATCTACTAAAAAAAAAAAAACGCTTAGGTGTGAAAAAAAAGGTGCGGCTAAAAAGGATTGAGCATGTGACTTAAAGGAACGAAATAAAAATTGGCGGCCAAACTGATAGCTACACAGCAATGACAAGAGAAAACATTCATTCATTAGTTAGCTAAGCTTCGTATTTTATTTTACCCACCATCACGCTCCAAGTTGAACAAAAAAGCGGCCCAGTTAACTAATGAATGAATATTTGCTGTAAAATTATTATCAATTCTTTAAGAGTAGCTACCAGTTTGACCGCCAGTTTTGATTCCATTCACTTAAGTCGTACGTTGAATACTTTTTTGGCCGCACCTTTTTTTTTTCACACCGAAAGTGTTTTTGACTAGATTAGAATAACCAAGCAGTGGGCAATGGGTGTTGCTAGGATCAGTTAGCCTAGCTAGCTTTAGGACATTTTTACGCGAATATTCAAAACAAGCCTAACCGAATAGCATGATTATTGTTGCTTTATAATACACACCCATAACTGATAGTGCAGAACCTTGAACCTTTAGATCCACAGTCTGGCACACAAACCATTAGAATAACTAGACCGCGGCCGGTCTATTGACGACTCTATATTTAACATTTCAAATAATGATGTACTTAGTTTGACACTTAGGCGCCCATTCAGCCATTGGGGAATTATAACGTGACGGTTAATCCCACCATTCGTTGGTAAAGAGTAGCCCAATATTTATCCGTGAATAGTGTTGAATAGCTGCCTTCCCTCTAGTCTATCATTTGAAAATGAGGGACGGCTAACGCAGATAGCCCTTGAACAGCTTTACGCGAAATTCAACAAAACAAACCGTCTCTTAGGATATTAGTCGATTATTGCGAACTATACAAATACAAAACGATTTCAGTAGTAAAAGTTTCGTACTGTGTATCACAAATTGTTTACCTTTAAAGATTTTTAATTTTTTTGCTCCAGTAAATGAGCAAAAGCTAAAACAATCTATACTATTTCAACTAAAGTTATCAACAACTTATTTGATCTTAAGAAGCTCAATTTAAAAGTAGTTGCGAAATTTTACAAATATTTTGGAATTATTATTATTTTTTAATCTTAGAACTTCTAAAAAATTATTGAAAGAAATCAATTCAACAGTGTATAATAGATCAAGATTTGCTCGTTGTTTATGAACACAATATTTTTTTTTATAATTTTCTTTTTCAGGCTCATGAATGCATTAAACGTTTTTTTGTAAAGTGTGCTCAACCAAACCCATAATACGTTCGTTAAACATTGAATGTCTGAAACCAATGATGGCCAAACCAAGATTTATATTCATGGTAGTCTTTCGCGGTTCGATATATAAAACAGTCGTTGATTTCGAACAGTTTGTTGTCTTGTTAAAACGGCACAAAGAAATATGCCAAGCTTCATTGTAGTGGAATTTTGGATTCGGTGGTTATTTTTCGTAACTATAGCCTTCATTTTCAAGGTAAGGGCACTGTTGCGGATTGGATTGAGGTGTAATTTCAGAGTCCTTTTGCCGTCCTAGATGTCTCGAGTCATAAATCTATCTGGAACGATATTGTACTGTCCATTAATTGGGAATTCGCCGTGAATTATGGCGCCATAGTTCGCATCTGCGATAGCATTTCACTATATTAGCAAATGTATATCGTTCTTACAAGATGCAATTACCATTTTGTAAGAGTATGTCTAGTTAACCAAAAGCAAGATTTTTTAACCAGCTTAACTATATCGTTCTGTAGTTGACGAAATATTGTTTGTTTGTTGTCAAGCGCAAAACTACACAATGGGCTACATGTTCTGTGCTCACCACTGGCATTGAAACCCGGTTTTTAGCGTCATAAGCTTTCTTGATAACCGCTGAGTCACTGGGGACAGTTGGCGAATAGCTTTACGCAAAATTCAACAAACAAACAAAGAATATAGGAGAGTTTTCCACTTTTAAAATATTTTGGAGTTTCGTATCTGTCTTGCCATCTAGTGGAGACAATCATAACTAATACGTATTTGCTTTTCTATTTCTACAACTGTTTTCAATTAACGTTGTTAATATGCAGCATTATCGCATAATAAAAGCATTTTTCGGTACTATTTGTTTATTATATAGGTGGAAAGGTGGACTACTTTTTTATATAGTCATACTTATATAAGTCTTTAATTTCAATCCAAAAACCAACCTTTTAAAGTATTTCCTTTTTGAATTTAACATCATTTGGTTTTCATGGCTGGATTTACTTATAACCACCACTTTAAATTTTAATTAATATCTGTATATATATATATATATATATGTTTTAGTGGTATATAGTTATTTTATATTTTTACATAAAGCACAGCCCAATCTTCAATTATGGAAGGCAGATCCTTTGTGTTTTATAGAATTGAGACATGCCTACAATGAGTATTCGATGTTATCTGCAATTTGTTTTATCATAAAATGCATACATTTTCCCGTATTCCTATAGCAAAGCCTATGTTATTAGAGTTTATAAGATTTAGGCCACTAAGCTTTTTATATTTTGAGCGATCATATTTATGAATTGGTGTTCCTAATTTCTAAGATGTCTCAGTTAGAAGTGGACTGGGTCTTAAAGACACTCGGAACATTTTCGCTGGTTCATCGAATAAATTTGTGATTTTTATTAAAACACTATTTAAATCTGGATTCGTACGATGGCCAATTTCCCATTAACTGTTTATAACGTGGCATAAATGTAGCAGTTGTATTACCTTGCAAAATTAATTTTCTGGGAATTAGTTTCAGTTAATGTAATTTTGTAGGCGATGACCTGGATGCCATTCTAAGATGCAACGAAAGCATAAGCCTATGGGTAGAGCTGAGAAGCAAAGATTAAAGTTGCAGAAAATCTAAAATTTTACAGCAAGATGCTCTGAAGTACACCAAGTTAACAGACTTGTTCAAAACAATTGATACATTAATGGTGTAAGAAGCAAATCTAGGCAGCAAATAACCAATAACAGAGGATATTTAGACCAATGGTGATATCATCATACATACTACATCAAAACCTGAAATAAGTTACTGTTTTAGTGATAGTGAAATTATTACTGCAAGTGAATCTCCGTAGTATGAGTTTAAAAGAAACTATTGTATTGTTACGTCTCCTTTCGTTAGTTAATTTTCCGTTAAATTCGTTCAGTCGAAACTTTAGCGACACAAGTCCTTTCTTAAATAAAACTGGTTTATTCTTTCCGAGTACAACTTTACGATACACTTAATTTCAACAATCGCTCTATAACAAACGCTATAACTCACAATGAACGTCTCACGTGGCCAACAATATTCTGTCCGCATACATTCAATTACTCATTACCTCCTCCCGTCACGTTGTGACCGTCTTATATATACAAGACTAACACATATCTAGTAAGCGCTAGACCGTTCATGAAGGAACAGAATATTTCTAGAAGGAGGTGGGGCGACACTAGTCACGTGACCTCGCTGACGCAACAGTATTAAACCTAAAGATGGTGAACGTTATATTTTCTTTGAATATCATTTCAAGCAACCATATAACTCATCGTTGTCATTTAACTCACTAGACACATTCAAATGAAAAGATGGTAGCAAGGGTTAACTTACATTAAATAACATGTGGCTCTATTTTGTTCATCATGCCTTGCCTACAACACATATTCCGAAATAAATTCATTTACATATGGGATTTAAAACAAACTTCACAATCGAAATACAGAATGACGTATATTAGAATCCCCTAATCTGCGAAAAGAACAAATAAAAGGCGACAGACTGTGAAATTACTTGGAAAAAGAAGCTTGAGCAGCCAAAGCAAATCATCATCAGAGGCAGCTTTTGACTTAAGTCATTGAACTATGAACCATGGACATTTTTTTTTTTTGCTGTTAAGCAAGTTTGACTTCGTTCTTAAAGGACACTTGGATGTGATAATTAAAAAAAAAAAGATAATGCTTTCGGCCTCGAGCATGATACTACGTTTTCAATCCAAATGGATAAAACAAACGATGCAATAGTTAAAGATCAATGTTAAATAGTTATAAGATGTAAAACTGACAAAATGTACGAAATGTTGCTGATACTAATGAACTGGAAATATTCTACTGAAAAAGGCCTTTTCAACCTGGTAATTAATGAACATATAGGGTAAATATAATGTTTTTTTTAAAAAATAGTTACCAACTGCATCACCAAGCAAGGAATTAGGTGAAGATGAAATTCAAGAAGTTGAATGAAAAAGAGAAAATTTCCTTGAAAATAATACAAAAATTGTCATACTTATTGTTTGTTTGTTTTTTGAATTTCGCGCAAAGCTACAAGAGGGCTATCTGCGCTAGCCGTCCCTAATTTAGCAGTGTAAGACTAGAGGGTATGCAGCTAGTCATCACCACCCACCACCAACGCTTGGGCTACTCTTTACCAACGAATAGTGGGATTGACCGACAAAAAAAAACGCCCCCATAGTTGAAATGGCGAGAATGATTTTTG
>NW_013667632.1:19732-24249 GCF_000517525.1 Limulus polyphemus
CATGTTTGGTGTGATGGGGATTCAAACCCGTGACCCTCAGATTGCGAGTCGAGCACTTTAACCACCTGGCCATGCCGGGCCATATTTATTGTTATCAGGTGTTGAAAAGATATAATTTGTTTAGCGAACCTACTGTTTTATCGGGATGACAAATTCCCTCTTTCTACAATTGAAAAACCGTGTGAGGAGATTACTTCCAAGCTTGTATTTGTGAACACCCTAACCAAAGAACACTTTACTGTTTTCATGATAATGAATATGAAGGAAGACATTATATTTTATCTAGATGAAGGCGAATTGACTGACAGAGTTATGTAAAGAAGTGACTTATGATTCAAAGTCTTCAATGTATAGCGCCAGTGTATAATTGTTTCTAAATTCAAGCTTATCCTCTTTTTGTGAATAATCTTAACATTACTAATGATGTCTTAAATTGAAGGTTAAGACAACACTGAATTGCTGTTGTTACTGGTTTTGTTCTGTAGCGTTATATAAATGTCATAAACTCAGTATTGTAACTGAAAATTTTTGTACAGCGTATTTTTGTTTAATTTGTGAACTATTGAATAGTAGTAGTACATATAGGCTATACAACATAAGCGCAGCACCTCTCTCCCGACCTCATTGGACGGCCGTTTTAAATACCAACTCGCCCCTGGTCTTAATACAGATACATGTAATGTAAAAACAAGAAAAGTTCAAACCAGAAGGGTCCTTAAGCCCTATTTTGCCCAAAATTTGTAAGATGGACTCTTACACACATGATACAAAACATGATGCATTTTCCAGGCATCTCAAGGCTATTGATTTTGCGTATTCTAGAATATATATATATAAGACCAAAAATCTACATGTCTGTCTGTTTGTCCGTTTTCTAACTACTCCTAGGCCGCTGGTCCAATCTGAACCAAACTTTGTGGGATGATAATCCGGAACAAGAGACATGTTAATGGAGAGTTCACAACCCTCTCCACCCCATTATTGCTTTTATTGAGCATTTATTATCTTTGACGTAAGTCAACGTTAACTACATCCATAGATAGGGCCATGTCCTTACATCAAAAATTTAAATTTTTTTCTATAACTCAACATATACACAGTGTGGGGGAAGAGTACATAAACATCTTATATATCTCAGAGAGAGCGCTAGCACTCTCTATAGCGGAAAGTATTGTAAAAAAAATGGCTGCTACTATTGCAATAATACATAAACTCAGCTGAAGTTTCTACTCCAACAGCCACAATAAGGCTGATATGAAGAGCCGTTTCTTCCTACTTTGACCCATAACCTTTCAATTTCGGCCCGTAAGTCACTTTTGCAACTAATGACTGTCAATTAATTATTCACGTGAAACACTGTGGAAAGACATTAAGAACTGGGTGTAGAAAGCGGGTAGCAGCAAGTATCCCTATCTCCACTACTTTGGCCGCTACCATCCTACAAAGTCACCCTGACCCTCGCAATGTATACCATGTTTTAAGTACATACAGTACATATGGAGCTCTTAAAGCTTATACAAATGTTTGGTGAGGTAATAATGAATACTGTAATAATATGTTATGTTATGAATAAATTGTGTGAAAGTTAGGATTTTCGTGTTATTTATCACAGCATCCACCCACACATTTTTTTGTTTGTAAGCCAGACAAAGGACGGTATCTCAGCTTGTATGTAATACAGCGACATCAAACAGACAGTGCCACTAAAACCTGTCTAAATATAAATTCTTCTATGATTAGTTCCCTGTTTATAAATTGGGTTTCGAATTTTAATGAAGACATTTTATAAAAGTAGATTTAAAAACATAAATGCTTATTATATATTCTTGACTTTGTAAATATCTGCATAATAATAGTAAAAAAAGTTATATTATAGTACTATGAAACTACATTGAAGTCAATAATATGCAATAAAGAAAAATAATAAAAAATAAAGAATTAGCTTTCACTTTTCTAAAGGATCTTCAGGAACAAGCTCGATGAAAATAATTGCCATATGGCAACTTTGGTAGTTTATAAAGGCATAATAATCGTCAACTTTGGCACCTTATAAAGGTAAATAACTTGAGCAGCAAAATAAGTGTGAAACCTGTTCTTCATTTACTGAAATTATGAATTATCCTAAATATAAATAATTTTATTACTATTTTTCTTTTTATTTTGAACATACTTTTTAATTTAATTTTTTTTAAATCTTAATTCTGTTTAATTTTTTCCAAAGTTTTTCTCCATATTTTATTGGTATTGATTCTTTTCCCATGATACTTTTATCTCTACTCTGATCACACTGCTGAGTTTTTGTGATATATTTGTACTAGGTTTACTTTCTATAAGTTTTGTGATACTGGTGACTACCACATACTCTAATAGACCAATAATGTTAACATTATCCTTTATTATTTACATTAACTCCAAATTCAACCAGCTTTCTACCTCTGACACTTCTTACTATATTTTGGGGAGAATTATCCTTCTTAATGCTTATCAATTGCATCATGTGTGTTTAATATAGTTTTTAAACCACACTGAGTTTAAAGAATATTGACTCAAATCACAACAATAAAAACACAGTTAGAGAGAGAGAGAGCTTTTGTTGATAACGTGGATAAAATTAATATTGTAGAGATAGTCAAATTTTTTGACTATGTTAATCACAAGGGCAGTGCTAACTGTTCATGAAGGCCTGAATGTTTGGCATTAACATGAGTTTCATCTATCTCAATGACCTGTGGTTCCTCAAACAAAGCAACATCTCTGATTGGATTTCTTATTAAAGTTCTTATTAGATAATGGTTGCTGAATCACCTGTTCTTGTTTTAGCCCTAGTGCTTCTCTTTTGGTGAAGCCAAGTACACACCAGAGACTCACGTTTGTTGTATTCCCTATAACTGAGTAGTCATGTATGAAAATGTTCCCTAATATTGATAACAAACTAGCACTGACTCTTGTTATCTTATTTCTCTTTCTTTTTATGTGATGCCAAGTAATATGCAACAACGTTCTCGTTTCTTTTCCATGGACTTCTCTGTGATATGCATGGCATCATCATCATCATCAATCATCAAGCTTTCCGAACTGTCAAAAGCATAAGGCAAACCTGGGATCTTTCCGCATTGCACTTTCATATGCTAGTTTTTCAGTTCTCCAGTTTTGATATTCAGTACAGAAGCATCAGATGTTATAGTATGCTAAAGCGTTTCCTTGTTGTTATTATTCCAGATGTCATAATCTAAATTGGTCCATTAACATTTCTGTGCCCTTTTTTACGTAGGGTTTAATTTACTCTTAAGAGAATTTCATTTATTGTTATATTCTGTTCACTTGATTTTCAGAATTTTTCAGATATATTTGTTTATAAAAAGGTTAGTTTCTTCTGGATTGCTTTAGTGGTCTTCCATGATTTAGAACGATACAGAAGAACTTATAATACACAACTACGGAAGATTATTAACTTTATATCTTGAATGATGATATTTGGACTTCCGTATAATGTTTAATTTCTGGAATATTGCAGTATTCTTTCCTACTAGTGCCTTTACGTCGATATACAAGACAGTGATACTTCATATATAACTATACTTCCCACTTTTCGCGGACCGCGATTTTTTTTATTATTATCTTTTTGACAATAACGGGACACGAGCCACGGTACCTCAGCTCCAAAGTCCGTGACACTAACTACAGGACAGCGAGCGGTCAATAATAGCAGGTTATTAGTGATGCATGTATAAATGAATCGATGTTTACGAAAAACGTTGCAATAAGACTTAGTATGTTTAAATATGTCATTGATTTAAGGCAAGCTTTGTTTCATAAAAATTGGGTCATTTGGAAAAATAGAGGGTTATTAAAAAATAAAATTTTACAAAAGTTACCATAAGAACATACTTTTCCAACATACTTTCCAGTACATTTAATACTTCTGAAAAGCGGGCATTTCAATATAAAGTAGATAAATTTGTAGTGAGGACTGGCAACCGTTATGACAAGAAAGAACAGTTTTAAACAATATCCATTGCAGAGCAAACGGTCGAACAAACAGCAGTGCTCAAAGGTTGGATCACTGTAATATCCTTCACAGTTCAAATGTACTACCAGGGGTCTGAATTTTAAATATCTTTTCAATAGGTCATCAGAACTTTACAATACTATACAGTGTTTCCTTTAATAACAATACCAATGTAATGACTGACTCACAAGTTCTGGGGATGTCTGTAAATATCATAGCAAAAAGTTAGAATTTCTTGTTCTTATTCTTCGGTATTTTTATTACATGATAACTCAAAAACCAAAACAATGGTGTCAATCAATGTCAATGAGGTGACATGGTTTTAGACGGAGTATCCACTTTTATAAGTATTATTAATAGCATGGTAGTATTATTAAAAGAATCATAATTCTAGTGTAAACGATGTTATCTTTACTCCTTCCAGTTAGCTTTTTACAAAAATTTGGTATTCCTTTAAAAATCTTAAGTGTCGAGTAAAACAGGAATTACCAGTCAATAATATATAAAC
>NW_013667632.1:25216-56389 GCF_000517525.1 Limulus polyphemus
TATGTCTATTGAAACATTGCATTTAAAAACAAGCAAACAAGTAAAGAAAAAGCTTTTCAATAAAAAATCAAATATAGAGATGGCTAATATCAATCCTTCAAAAACAATCCATACAAGATAAAAGGGATGGAATTTGCATAATTCCTACATAATAGCACAAGCAAAAAACAACATATAGCAATATACACTGTATATAACTATTAAATCACAATTGAGTTTAATTTATCCTATTTTTGTTTGTTAACATTCTACTGTACTGTGTGCCTGTGCTATTATGTAGGGATGATGCAAATGTCATCCCTACTATCTTGTTTGCATTGTTTTTGAAGGATTTATATTAGCTATTTCTACACTTTCTTCCTTTTTTGGTAATCTGCTGCCGCTTTAAGAGAAGTAGAATATTTTCTCCCCCCCCTTTTTTTTTTCGTGGCGGTAATGGCTATGATTTAATCCTGAGTATTCTTCATAGGAAAAAGCTGATATGCTATTAAACATAACAACGACTGACATTCGATTGCCATAACCTTACCATACGTATTTATGTACTATTATTTGGAACAATTTTTTACTTTTTTACTGTGATAGCACTATATTAGTTCTAATTAATAACATCTTACTATAATGGAACAATGGCGTGGCCGTCTATCTATCTATCTATGGGACCAAAATTATAAATACAATGGTCACATCTGTTGTGCTGAAATACAACAAGATCTCAATGCTAGAAATGGTGATTATGAATTGTGGCTTCATCTATTGACTAACATGACAGACATAAATCCATAATAAATTTCACACTTTTGGTATTCAAGATTCAGACAATTAGAAAAATAACTATGGTTATGTGCAGTACTCTCCTCACATCAAGAACACGACTTTCATTAGGTCCTGACTACTTTGAAATTCTTGGAAATGGATTAGATTTAGTGCTTTCAAATTGCTCCCCCTCTCCCCAGTGGCACAGCGGAATGTCTGCGGACTTACAACGCTAGAAAACGGTTTCGATACCCATGGGGCAGAGCACAGATAGCCCACTGTGTAGCTTTGTGCATAACTACAAAACAAAGCTTTCAAATTATTCTGTTCATACTTACTTTACTACCCACCTGTGATGCTCTTGTGTTATCCTGTGCTATTGTGTTGTATTCGTATTCTCCCTCCTTCAACGGTTTAAATAGTGAGAGAAATAATGCCAATCATCAGTTTTTTGAATATGGAATCTTACCTAGAACAGTAGCAACAAATAAAATATCTTTGATAGGTTGTTTAGGCAGAGTATTCATAAAAAAATTAAGTTTCAAATATCATTCTTTAGAACATCAAACTTCTTCAGTAAGTTAAATGTTTTCTATTTTACGATATGAAAGTCCAATGACAATAAGTCAAGCACGAAAACAATGACATTCTTAAGCGAGAGGTACGACCACAAGTCACTCGGATTCTCAACTTTAACTAATACTGAAAGTGAAAATTCAAATAGCATACAGGGGCGAATTAAGGCGAGGACTATTGAGGATGCAGACCTAGGCCTGGACTCAAAAAAGGCCTGCTATAAAAAAAAGACTCGTTTTCATTTTTCTTTTTCAAGAAAATGCTTAATAAAAATCATTTGACCGAGTCTGCTTATTTTTAAAGAGAGAGAAAGTGAGAGGGTTTATGTATGACGTGAGTAGGCCAATTGTGCGATGTAGAGTGCAGAAAGTTGATTGGCTTGCCTACGAATAGTATGAATATGTTATGGCAGCGGAAGTCACGTGACACCGCTGGCTCGTTGGCGCTGGTAGTGTCCGTGATGAGTTTCTCGAATGATCGTGGAAGTCCGAGTGTGTTCGAGATGCCCTATTCGTTAGTATATAAGCCTGGCAGGGAAAGCCAGCAGGGATGAATGAAGAGAGAGCAGTAGTTACTTTGAGTTCCGTGTAATTTATGATTCTGTTAGTTTCGAGCTAGTGAGCTGTAAAGTGTGTGTTTTGCGCTTGTGGTTGTGAATCGCTGTGATTTATAGCGTGTATTATAAAGTTGTTAAGTTTAAAATGATGAGAAAACTACTCATTGTGAAACTTATGTGTTCTAAAAGTTTGTATCCAGGAAGAATAAACTTTGTAAATTGTAATCCCGTAAAAAATCCATAGTTATATGTGGGCCTACGTTGCCCCACTTATCAGCTGTAAATAATTCGTTGACAACTTGACAAACACCATTAGTTGGAGGGTATAAAATATAAAGATGCTGAACAGTTGTTCCCAAACATCCTTGATCCCTATCACAGAAACTCCAATTTGATGAAACTGTTGTCTTAGTTAAGCATTACTTGTGTTTTTTATATAAATGTTTTTGGTACTTAATGCCCATGAACTTAAAAAAAAAGATTCTTAGGTTTTCTAACAAAGGCCTAAAATGTAAAAAAAAAAAAAATGTTCGGCTTTGTAGACTTTTTTATTACAATTTTACTATTACACTTATATAGATTAATTTGCATTTTTGGCTTAAAGTACGAATTTGGAACTAATTTAAATCTTCTAAGGTGAGTTAGCTGACCGAGCATCTTGAGATATTATCGAAATTTTGTTTATTTTTTGTTAAACACAGAAATACACAATGCGCTATTTGTGCTGTACCTACCTCGGGTATCGAAACCCGGCTTTTAGCGTCATAAACTTTCAGACATACCGTTGAGCCACTGGGATCATTAGTGGGATAAAGGTAGAAAATATCATTAATAGTAACGGTACTCAACTGTTAATTCAGAATACTTTAATCATTATAGTTTTTTTTTTTGTGTGGAGTGAACGCTTTTTACTGACAAAATGTGATTACAATCAACTACATTTGTCATCAGACAACAGTATTTGACGGACATGTGGTTGAAATACAATTAAACACTCTTCTTCTAGAAAAAATAAACCCTAAGAAATGTAATAAGGAATGCAGTGTTTCAAATACAATAAACCTAATACTATTGTCTTGTAACAAATATGTTTTGTTTTCTTGGGAGAAAGGAAAGGAGGATGGATTTACGCTTGATAGCTCAATTGATAGAGCAGTGACTCAGTTATCTAATGGTCCTGGGTTCAAGGCCTAATCTTGGAGTTTATTTTCATTTATTGGTTTCTTCTCTTAAAATAATGTTTATTATAAAGCCCCCTTTTACTTTTTCATTATATTAGTTACACAAATGTTTATGTAAATTTTCTTAAAGGTTGTGTAACAATAGAGAGCAATTGTGTAAATTTACATTACAAAAGTTGTGTGGCCCTTTCCAAACTATAATTACCAACACATAAAATTACGGGCGAGTGATACCAAGAAATCACGCAGGAAAAAAAAAAGATAAATTAGAAAATAAAAACCTAATGATATTAATGCCTTTTAATTAAGAAAAGTTATGATAAGAAACAGAAATAGCTATGTATGAGAAATGGAAACTAAAAATTATTAATCCCCAGTAATACCATTACAACTTACAGTCAGTTCTAGCAGTACCTTACTTAGAGCAAATGGAAAATGTCAGATTTGGGAATTAGATATCTAGTGCAATGAAACCTTAAATTATAACAATTCGAACAATTTTTAGATTCGATTAGTAGTATTAAAGGTGAAGAATAAAAAATATAATTAATGTAGGCGACATAAATACGTTGGTCGAAAAATCCAAAGTTCATTTTACAAGTGCGTTCACATGTAGTTGTTTATATTAAGGATGGTTAGTGAACTTCTCAGATGACAAAGTCTACATATGAAGGCTACAAGCACTGTTTACCCAATTACTGAATTATCACCCTCTGTAGATAAGTCGGTAAATTACGATCAACTATGTAGATATATAATACATGTGCAAATCGCAATAGATTCCTGTTATTAATATGGAATTATATTTGACTTTGGTGCAATTTCTTTATCATTTTCTAAATAATCTTGGGAATAAAAAACAATACCAGTTAAATAAATAATGCAAGTTATTTTAGGCTAGAATAAACATTTATAATAAATACAAATTTATTTAGCTTTTGTAAATGATCTTCCCGTTATCGGATATGCTCGCTCTTACAGAGCCTTGGGGGTGTTATAATGTGATAATCAATCCCACTTTCGTTGATAAAAGAATAACCTAATAGTTGTCGGTGGGTGATGTTGACCAGATGCATTCCCTCTAGCCTATCACTGCTAAATTAGGAACGGCTTGGGCAGATAGCCTTCGAGTAGCTTTGCGTGAAATTCACTAAATAAACATACATTAAATGATTTGGACTCAGTTCCCTCAAACTGAATGTCGTTTAACAATCTCCCATAAAAAATGTGATAATTTTGAGTTAATAAAGAAAAACGGGCAATATTATTTATAAATTTATTTCTGCACATAGTATAAAACTAATGAACAATTATAATGATAACAAACTATCTATAATCAGAAAACAATCCCAGTTAAATTTGTACAGTGTGGTCATATCGATATCATGCTATCATCAGGGTTTGTTTGTGTCACGCATAATATATTTTGTAATGTACAAGTAAAACGCATAAATTGTCTTGATTCAACGTGTATTAATACCAATATTAAAACCACAACTTGAATTTAATGTTTATAACGGCCATATACTTAAATAAAACGGGTATATAAATGTACGCTTAAAGCAGAGCGTAAGATTATTTTAGACATAAATGTAAAATGAAACTAATGTATATATAATTATCTAAGAATTGGAGATTCTATAGATGCATTGATCGATATGGTTTTATCCATGCTTTTGCTTTATAGGGTGGTAAGGGAATCGGGTGGATGTGAAGGAATAGAAAAAGCAACTATTGTTGCTTTACACAAAGTTACGATACAATCTTTCGTCCAATTATAAAGCATTTTTGCTACCAGATGGCAAATTTATCTTTGGAGTATTACCTTACATCACGCCATATAACATTAACAGAGCACGTGATATTTAAATTCAAGGCTGTGTGTACCATAGGTCTGTTGTAGTGTGTTTATCATCCATCCGTAAATACTATACAGTTTACAATAGACTTTCACTTAATATATAACCATATTGTTTTTGCTGAATAGACTAGTCAGCTTGTGTTAGCATCTCCAGCCTGCTGTTTTGAAATTGAAGAGCCAACATATGTTTAGAATAAGAAAACAATTTCCCTGTTTTATTTCTTCTGATACAGCTAGAATTGTACCATTAAGGTTAAGCCTATCACCAGTTATATTCACTTTGATTTTAATGTTAACCCTAATTTCTGTTTACGAAAATCTAAGATGCGAGGGGAAATCGCTGGATTCTACCTATAAAAAATATGAACGAAGCAAGGTGACACCTATTGTTTTAGGTATGTTATAACATTGAGTAAACATTATAGTCTGTAGTGCAAAACAAAATCATGTGATTTTAGTATTACTGCTAGTTCTAGTAGCAATGGTAAACATAAGCTACTTAACAGTAACACTAACAGTAAAACACTGCTGCCACTAGCAGTGCAAAAATTATATCTACTACATAGTAGTATTAGCATCTGATCGAGTGGCAGTGTCTTGATCATGTTTATAATTGTAATCACTTTGGACAGTATTACATAATTAATGTGTTATATTGATTTCGAATTTGAGTATAGCTTTTGGTTATTCATATTCACAATTCTTGCTCTTAAGGGATATTCTTAAAAACTATACCAATATAAATTACTAATATTTGATTAAGGGCAAACTACCTAGTGTCTTATTGGTGTTTCATCATCTAGGTAATATTAGGTACATGAAAATAACCAAATTTGCAATGTATTCAGTGGTTAAGTGGATTACAATTTTATGCTTACTGTTATAAAGTTTTTATTGTATTTCTGATAAGATACTAAATACACTCTATTTTTTACTACTGATTTCTGGATAGCTGCATAAGCATTTATGTATTAAATGTTATTCTGTTTGTTACGTAGCGTAAGGTGTTATAATTTATAATGCAGCTTTTATTACATATATAAATTATTATTCACATGTAGTTGGTGTTCATATTTTGGTGGAATCTTGGATGTGCATTAAAAGAATGTTTGATGGTTGTTTTTCTATCCATTTAGTTTTACAAATTATTGTATATGTTAAAAGTAAATTCATGTATTTTCTATTTTTTCTGTCAGTTTACATATGCATAAAATAATTTGTTGTATATCTTTTACTATCTTTTATACCCTTTTATTGTATTTTTGCTAGAGTGATTTCTTCTTTTTACTTTTTTTATTGCTTTTAAGCTTATTCTTACTTTTTGCTTTGGGTTTTGTAATATATTTACCAGTTTTAGTTTAATCCTGCATATTTGAACATGTTTTTTTATATGTTTATGGTCTTTCTTCCTTGTAGTTAAGGTGTAGTATTTTTCTATTTTAAACAGTTTTTTTTTTTTCTTTTGAAACAGGAGCAGATTATGTTTTTTGGCTTCTCATGGTTTACAGTGATTTTCTGTGTTCAGGCCTTTTCAGTTTAGTTTGGTTGCTTTTATTTATTAATCAAGATGTTTTATTATTTTGGACACTTTGAATTTGTCTATTACGAGTGTTTGTAAAATTTTTTCTTTATTTTTTTCACCTTTGATTTTGTGAGTATATTAATTGCAATGCTATTATTATGTCATTTTTAATTAGCTGTAATTCATGTTTTTTTTTATATTGGATGGTAACTTTTTTTTCTTGGTAGTGTTTTTAGTAGTTACATACTTTTTTGTTCTAATTTTTTATCTTGCTTTAGTGTTTTGTTTTGCCTTAAATAATAATAGTAATGAGACTGATAATGATAAAAAACAAATATGAAATATTTTATCTATATATTTCTAAGGTAGGAAAAATGAGGATTGGGACCTCAAAGAATACTGATGACAAAATGTTTTTTTGTTGTTGTTGTTGTTGTGACATGGTTGAGTTTATAAATGTTCTTTTTTTTTTCACAAGAGGGGATATTTGAAATAAACCCTGAGCATTCTATGAAACAAATATTGAAATTGACCTGAGTCATATAGACATTTATCCTTTGATGCAGGTATGGTTCTATGGTTTCATTATTTTTTTTTTCTTGGGAGGGGGGGTATTTTAAGGTTAGATATTCAAGCCCATCTCCCTCATTTTTGGTAGGTATATAGACAGTGGGCAAGTGCCTGAGGATTGGAGAGTTGCCAGTGTTATTCATATTTTTAAAGGAAGTGATGAGAGTTGTTTTTATATCATAGGCCATATTATAGGCCAGTTAGTCTTACTTGTGTAACAGGAACAATTGCAGAGATTCTGATACCTTTGCAAAATCATTTGTAAAATATCAAATAAGAGAACCAACATGGATTCACTAAAGGGAAATCTTGCCCTACTAATGTGTTAGCATTTTATTAAGGATGTTATTCATCATATGAATGATGAATAGGGTATGAACTTGGAATACTTAGATTTTCAGAAAGCTGTTGATATGCAAGTTGTCACAGATTAGCTAAGAAAACCATATGAGTGTGGGTTACTGACACATCCTCACCCCTCTGATAGGCTTACTTAATGATCCTAGTGTTTAAATTCAATGGCGAGGAACACACTTTGAGACTAATAATGCTTGAAGACAGCTTGAATGGGTAATGAAGAAACTCTTTAATATAAGTTTAACATAACAGCAAATGTGTTTTATTATATGTATCACTTTAATCCCTTTTTGTTCATATTGCATAACATTGTACAGATAAAACATACATCTTTTATTTATTGAGTATATCATTTTTGCATATTGTCATCCCCATGTTTTTGAGAGAAAAACAACAAAAATCAAAACTATTATTTTCTCTCTAATTTGTAATTGTGATCTGAACTTTCTTAAATGCTGATGGCTAATTTGTATACCTGAAATGGAATATTTGTTTTTTACCCAAATTGTTGCATGTTTTGTTAGTTTATAGCAATATACAGTTTTTCAGTGAGCTAAATTTCTAGTTGAAATTTATTTATGTTAAGTACATGTCTCCTTTGTAAATAACAGTCAAACATTTAGTATTAACATGTAAAATAATTGTAGGAACATGCATGTGTATTAAATGTGTTATAAGGCCAAAAATAAAATTTTGTTTGTTTGAGTTGGTGGCCAATCCAGAAAAAATGTCTGGGCTTTAAAAATTTTTTGAGAAATTTGAACTCCCGTCTTCTTCTTCTTCTTTATATATATATATATATATAACCTGGTCATTTTGCCATGTAGCCTTTTCGTTCTGCAAAGTATTTAGTTTTCTGAATGCTACTTATCATCTTAGGATAATCTTTATAAATCAACAAACTTTTTCTGCAAAATATATCGGCTGCTTATGTGCTTGTTTATATGTATCAGCAATACCCTTCCAGTAAATGCGCAAAAGGACTTGCGCAGTGAACGCAACCATGCGAGTTATTTCCCAGCACTCAGAGTAATGGTGTCACCATCTTTCCAGAGAATTAACATGGTTTTATGTTGCAATATCACTGATTCTACTAACCTCTGCATGATCAAGAACAGAATAAAGCAATTTGACCTAAGTTCTAAGAGTGACTGTCTATTTAAGTACTGTCTAGCCTCCCAGTTATCACACTTGTAAGTGATCAGACCAGATCTTGAATACATCACATTTGAAGATCAGTCTGTAAAAGACTGCGTACTTCCTGGCATTGACCTGTCTTCATGCCAAGAGTTAGAATTAGTGTCCAGGTGAAATTTAGTTACTGGTATGCTGTTTTATGTAGTTGAGATTTTGTATCTGTCACTTATCCAGTTAGGTCTGATTTCTTTCCAATATGATAGTTATTTACTTGGGAGTGAGGGTTTCTGTCTTGCAATTACATGGAGTTGCATTTCAGAGACTAAGCACTAATACTGTTCAACATAGCATTCCTGTACAGTCAAAGGTTTTGTAGTAGGTATACTAGTTCTCTGTTAATTCCTAAGTTTTATTGGTAAGATGTCAAGTCTTGTTTACTACTGTTGATTGCAATGTATAAGTTCAATTGTAACTACTCAGATATGAGAAAGATGACTGTAGCTGTAGAACATATACCAACTGGTTTTAAGATTCATACAAGTCATGAAATCATGGAAGTCATATTAATCTTTGTTCAAGGAAATGCCCATCAGGGAAACAAAAGCAAGATACAGATTTTTGTATTGTTTTTTTGTCACAATTTGTTGTTAATGTGTATTTTTCTGATGTTCAGCTGAGGAGTTAATATTTCATTATTAGGATTATTAAAACTAATATTGTGCCATGAAGACTTACAAACATCATTGGACCAGGGCAGAAAAATGCATTCATGAACCTTCTAACTAATGGAAACAGAAGATAAACTGCCAGTTTCTATACCATACTTGGTTTGTGGTGTGTGTTTAAATTTTGGTATTAACTCTCATCAGTACACCTTTGAAAAGTTATGTTGTGCAATCACCTGGGGTCCAAGTGGACCCTAGCACAAAATTACTATTATAGTAAGCTCTGGATTGAAATTCCAAAAAAACAGTTGCATTACAAGTATTATTAGGGTTAGCATGCAATGTAAACAATATAAAAATATGTATTTTAGAGGAAATATGTTTACAAATCAAGAAATTACATAATTACTTTGTTCCTCATTATACAAATATGTAGTATTAACCCATTCCTCACACAAACTATATTCAAGTCATTATCCACCAATATATGATGGGGTTACCACAATACTCCAAAATTCAACTCAAACAAAACATTGTGAGTCACCTTGGGTCTGACTAGACCCAAACACAAATGTATCCTTATAGTAGGCTATGGATTGAACATCCAATAAGCAGGTTATCTACAACAATTATCAAACAAGGTTTCTATAAAATGGGCATTATAAGTAGTCATCACAGAGAACACTTGTTGAGGAATGAAATGTGTATACATGCTTACCACAATGATGTTGTAAGCAAACAGACCAGATGATACTGTGCTACTTTGATGGATTATCCTCTGCAACAGCCTATATAATGAAATAAATGTTTAGAGGTTTGTTGTTTATGCTGTAGGGAGGGACTGCATGTATAGTGATGGTCGGTGATAGTATGGGGTCTGCTTGGACTCCAGGTAAATATTAAATTATAGCTACTTACTCTGTCTGCCTGTTCAAAAAATAATGGTGTCATATTGATCCAGGGTTTCTGCTTCACAATTACATGAGTTGATATAAATTTGTAATGATTATGTAAAAGATATACAACTGAGAAAGTCGTTGGGGATCCATGTGGACTCCGGGTGTGCTGATGACAGTTAAAGCTGAATGGCTTGTGCTTCATTAGAAGTGTATGATTAACACTTCTCTACTTTTGAGTGATTGGGGAGAAATTAGTATTCAATTTTGTCTGAAGTTTTGTGTTATTGTACTATTCCTTGGCATTTAATAATGTATGTGAATACACTTTCACATCTGTGTATCCTTCTTCAGTATTTAAACATTTGAATTAACCCTTTCTATATGGGTCACAGGTAAAAGGCCATGTCATCTCATTTGTTGACTCGCATTCAAAATTTTATTGAACTAATATTTCTTGAATTTATGTCAGTAAGTTTGATATCAAACTGTAGATCATAATTCAAATTTTAGAACTATACATTACTCAGTTTTTTAAAGTAAATATTAAAAAAACACAGATAAACATTGATTTTTGTGTGTCACATGGTATGTTGAATGCAGCACTGGTTCAAATTAGATGTTTGTGAGGTCAAAATACTAAGTCTTTAGTTTCTTACGAATTAGAAACTCAAATTACAGATATTGACAAGCTAGAATATAAAATAAGAAGTTCTTATCTTTTCTATTTGCTAAGGTATTGCTCATGTAATAAATCAAACATAGTGGCATCCCGCTCACCTCCTTCCATTTTTAGAAACGCTCCCTTATAAACAGGTGAGAGGAGGTATGTATTATTCAAAACACATTTTGAATAATACGAAAATGTTAACTGCCAAAACATATTTACCTCTACTTACACTTCTTGCCCTTCCTCCCCACTAAGAGTTAGTGTTAGAGACTGGGATTGAGTCAGCCTCGAAAAAGTGATAAAATTATTTGAATGAGGTGCTTTTATACAATACCAAGATAGAGGGCACATTGACATAGGTGGAGAGTGTCATGAGACAAATATTGCCAAGGGCAATAAAGTGAGGTATAAAAGACTGGAGCAAGCAAGAAAAAATCAGACCAATGTTTAGATGGGCAAAGGAAGAAACCCTGGCAGTCGAGTAACAGCTGTAAGTGTGAGAAGAATGATTGGTTTATTGGATAATAGGAAATACAGGTGTCTAACAAAATGTGTAAGATGGCCACAGTATCTCCCAACCCCATGCACAACTACATGTATATATCTGTCATAGCATGTCAGATATATTCAAACCAACCTCAATCTTATATGAAGCTATGTACACTTCAACCTGATACACTTTTGTACACATCACTTTCATACTTAGGTCCCGTGCATGAACTCCCTATCATTTTGAAACAAGGAATCATATTCAAACTTGAAAGAATCTTTTATAAATTCTTGTTAATTTTTATTTCCTTTCTAAATCAGAATTACTAACAGAGGCAAGTATCACTAACCAGAATACCCAGTGTCCCATCTGCTATAAATGGCTTGCTGGCTAAGGACACACATAATATGCACAGTGTTAGAGTGCAGTTATTCTAGCTGTAATGTGAAGTAGCAAGTACTTAATAGAAGTTCTGCAGGAAGGATTACAAACATACCACACATCAAGTTTCTTGTTAAGAAGGCCAGCATAGCCACAGCTAGAGTAGTTACATCTACATTATACCGTTGCTAAATATGGGGCTATGTTACAAGCCAGATAGCATGACTCATGTTTATTAAGTGTCTAAATGTGCATATGATACCACATTAAATGTGGGGGTAGAAATAAGAATCTGTAAATGTTAGATGATAAAATACATAATACTGACTTATAATTTGATCTGAAAGCACTGAAAACAAAGTAAATAACTGCTGCAAACCACAGTGGCACTAGAAATAATCTGATCTGACATGCTGATTTTTGGGTAGAAGAGAAGCCATTATAGGCAAGGGCCCTATTTAATTTTGATTCTTATTTCTACCCAGATGTGTATGTGTTAAACTTCTCAACCATTAAAGAAGTATTTATTTAATATTGCAAATAATGTTTAATTATATGAAAAGGTTAGGCAAAATATCAAGAAAATGCAATAGGGTTTTTCATCTATAAAATATATACATAGCAATTAACAAGTGATTTTTTTCTTCTGCATTTAAGCTTTGAGAATGCACCATTTGTGACTCCTTTATTAAAAGTTTCCAGGGGACATGCTCTGTACTTTTCCTAGAGTGACTTTGTGCCTTTGGCAATTGTTACTGCTGGTGACCTGAAGGGGAAAAAATAGCCCACCTACCTGCCCAAACCTCATAGGGATGAATAGGAAACATCAAATTTTTTAAGCATGGCCTAATAATAGAAATATATATGTATATATATATATATATATAGATAGATAGATAAGTAACTAGTTTGTCATTCTCTAGTGGCTTAGCACAAGATTGAAGACTTCTAATGCTAAAAACCAGGTTTTGACACAAGTGGTGCATACAGCATGGCTAGCCTATTGTGTAGGTTTGTGCTAAACAACAAACAAACAAGCTAATCTGTCATATAAGTTTGCATTGCATCTACTAGTAATTGGTTTGCTATGTTTCAGTTGGTAAACTAAGTTAATCTATTGTCCATATCATTGTTATTTACTACAGTAATCTATTGCATCATCATTAAATGTGACATTTCAAGGACTTCCTATGATTATGTGATAGCATAGATGAATAACAGATGTTGCAAAATCACTGACAACTTTAGTGATGCAGATGAAGTACATATGAGGCTTTTTCATAGAAAAGATCAACTGTTTTGGGCATAGCATGTAGTTTTTATTGTGTTGGGCATGTTATGTAAATTTTGGTCCTCCAGTAAATCTTTAAAAATTCACATAAACCAACTAAAGCCTGTATTTTTAAACTAGTTAATTTTTTTATGAAAATTAACAATAAAAGCTGTAAGCTGTCTATATTTTTTTTTTTTATTAAAAGCAAGACTGGAAAAAATGTTAAAAGTTCTTCACTGTGATAGTAAACAAAACTTATGAAACAAGTCTCATTAATTGGTAAATACTCATGGTAAAAACATAAGAAATGTATTTTGGTCCCAATAATTTCTTTCTTTGTGATTTTTATGAGTAACTCAGTATGAGAAATTGGTTGTTTGCATTAATAATTAGGCAGAAAACCTATAAAAAGCTATATTTTTCTGGCCAACAAGGATACAAAAACCTCTATTTTCATTTTTTTAACCTGTTGTTTTTTAAAAATGGACTGGGAGCTATGTAATTTTTATGTTAATATTACAGTAATGTGATAAAAGTTAATAGTGGTTAAGTATCATAAATCATTTTGTAGTCAAAAAAAAAATGATTAAAGATGAAGACAATAAATGTATACCATTTCATTGTTTTTGTTATAATCTGTGCATAAATTATGACTGAATTTTAATGAACAAACATCATTTTTAGATTTTACAACTGCTAATTTGTACAAAGCCAAATCGATGCTTTGGTAGAATTTAATTCCAGGACGTTATGTATATCAGTACTACTTGTGATAAGATTACTGTATATCATCTCATTGTTTCATATTCATATTTTGCTGTTGCTCTTTCATCAGTTTGTCTTTTACATTAGTTCCTTCCTCTGTTAAACAAGCAACTTTGGGAGCTGTCTATTGTGAAAGAAATCTTTAAACTGTTCTGATTTTTTCTTTAATGATTTTGTTTTACTACATGCAGTCTTAAGAACTGGAACTACGGTAAAGAAAACATAAAATATTAGTGATGAAACAATGCATTCTAGTCTTTGTAAATAATAATATAAGAAAAGTACACTTAATTAGCTATACTCATTATTAGTTTGATATTTAGTTTCACTTAAGTAGGTAGTTTGCTCTGATCAGAAGTTAATTTAATTGAAAATTATATAGGAATAGCATTCTGTTAGGCAATCGTATGTGAACACCTTCAAAGTTTGGTGTTCCCTGATCAATAGTCTGTCTAGTATTATTTTTACTAAAACCTTTATTGCACTCATTTTATACTTCTTATCAGACAAAAACTATTGAGGGGCATAAATTTATTATTTATTATTCCTCAATGCTGAGTTTAAACTGATAATGGCAAAGCATTGTAAAGTTTGCAGAGGGAGTTCAAGAGATGATAAAGAATAGTTGTAAGTTGTGTGAAAGGCTTAATGAATAAGGTATAAAAAATGTACAATAATTCTGTTATATAAAAATTTAAAGTTAAATTATTTTGATAAGTTCCTGGAGATGGAGGCAGTCAGCTAGAAGCCAAGTTGAAAAAACCAGAAGTGGTTCACTATTTCTGCGATAGAGAAACTAGTGAATACTTTGACCTTTGGCTTAATTTGGAACTTCTGGTGCCATATGTATTGGATTGTTGGGTAGACAACATAAGGTATGTAAATTATGCATTAATATTTTGTGATTTTTCTATGATTCAGTTGTGCTTGTTTGTATATACTGTGCCTTTGTGTTTGTATAGCAGTTGTATTTGACATATGAGTATTTAGCATGTATTATTTGTTAGTATATGTAATATACTCTTTGGCTTGTACATAAACTTGTTACTTTCTAATCAAGCAAGTTACAGTTTCTGGTGAATCTGACCAGC
Source organism: Limulus polyphemus (assembly GCF_000517525.1). Classification (NCBI taxonomy): domain Eukaryota; kingdom Metazoa; phylum Arthropoda; class Merostomata; order Xiphosura; family Limulidae; genus Limulus; species Limulus polyphemus. Next base: position 39,964 of record NW_013667632.1, read on the forward strand.
TGGGGATTTTAAGTCTTGTTTTGTTTTTATAAAAAGTAACCATAATATTTTACTCCCATCAAAAATCTAATGCATTGTAATACCTCATTATTGACAAAAGTGATATTATAGTAACCAAATTTTTAAATAACATGCTATCCCAAATTTTGTTGTTTTCTCTGTTTTATAATATTTCATTCAAGCTTGTTTCCAAGTGAATAACAAATTTTCAGACTTTTTAAAATATATAATGAACTTTTTGCTTTAATATTTTTGTGCTTTTCAGTAGATACATTAATGTACAAGTTTTTGCATTTTTTTTTTGTATTCAAAGTGTATAATGTATACCTAGGACAAGTTAGTAGAAAAAATTGAGCAGAGAAGAATCACTTTTCTCATTGTCACTTTGGACTTGGGTAATTTGATTGTGGCATTTGTTTATCTTAATTGCAAACATTTGACTAATATAAGCTGCCAAGTACATAAAATTCATCCAAAATACAAATACATAAACAGAAAATCACAGCTCAAGACTCACACTGTTGTTCAAATTCCTATTAAATATATGAAAAATTTATAAACTTTTCATTTCATATCCCCCATGTATTTCATATTAATTCTTAAACAGTAGTGTTAACTAAAAATAATGTAAACTTGTAGATATAATTAAATGTATTTCTTTCTTTTAGCCATTTAGTTTGCAAAATATATAAAAAAATGAATGATAATTCAATATCTAACACTTTTTTTTTAGTAGGAAGTTTAATATGAAATGATCTTTCTTTAAGCTCATCGCACTTAAGGCTGTTGCCATTAAAATTTTGTAAGTATTGTATTAAAGAAAAAAGTGACAAAGTTCAGTAAGTTGTTCATAACTTCAAGTATATGTAGCTAGGAAGTTAATTGTGCTATTTCATGTAACTTGTAATATTACTTGTATTAGTATCATTCATATGTATATTTAATAAAAAGTATGATCAAATTAGTTTCAGTAACTTCTACAGAAAAGCACATGTCCTACTAGGAAGGCAATGTCTGCTCTCTTTTCCATTTCAATTTTGCTTTTTTTTGTATGCATAGCCTATAGAAAGAACAATATAGTTTAAATGCAAAATCCATAAGCTAAACTTTACATCAACTTTGAACTGTGTTGTATTTTGTAACAGATTTCTGCATTTTATTATTAATATGTATTAGTTCTAATTGTGTGTAGTACATTCTTAGTGTTGACAATGAATATTTAGTACTTAATTTGGTCAAAAGTACATGTACTTATATAAAATATACTTCAGGAATATTTTTAGTAAAATTATCATCTTTTTGATGTGTAATGTAACTACCTCACTTTTTTTCTCCCTGTACACATCTTAACTTTATAGTTGGAACTTAGTTAACTTTGATAATTTAAAGCAACTTTCAGTTATTTAACTTTTGAACTATGTTGAGCTGTCATAAGATCATTGTATTTTGTACTTTATTTCAACTATAAGTATTACCTATGATAGTGATACTACTTCAGTGAAAGTTTTACAGGCTGGTCTATGACAACCATACCAGAACAACAACGAATTCACCAGGTGTGGATATCAATGTACCAGGATTTGGAAACACAACTAGTGTGGAATGGTTAGATCCAAGTCATGTGTCTCCAAGTATGTACATTTATGAATAGTTCTACTTTTGAACAGACTCACTGCTAGAAAACAATTTAGTTCACTGTTGAATATATAGCTACCTGTGCATGTACATTCTTTGATGCAATATAATACTAAGTATTCATCTCATGATTTCCTCTATAGCATTTCATATTTCTGGTAACAATGTTTTTTATAGGTTTTAGGTTTATAAGATTCATCCCCTATTCGTACACTTATGTCACAAGTATGAAACGCATATTCTTACTTCCACAGTGCTATAACATAGTATATGCTATCGTTTGCTTGCTTTCAACCTCTGTTGCTTTCAAATATTACTATTCTGCAAAATTCTTTATCTAAAACTGCAGTTATGCATTTGAAATCTGTATCTTTTAGCTTAAAATGTTACTCAGTTAGTATTGTTTGTTTCTATTGATAAATTTATTCAGTTTCATTCTTACTACATTTAGAATATGAAAATTTATGTTCATATGAAACATAATCTCATGATTGAAGTACTGAATAAAAATCCTGTCATGAGCTTTGACAAATTAGCTCATGACAAGAATTAAGTTTTTTTTTCTTCTGGTTATTTTTTTCCTAATTCCTTTATCTATTGAAATAATTATTAACTCTGATATTTGTGGTATATTGTTTTTTAAAGTCTGTAGCAAGTCATGATCAGACACATACCTGTTAACTGTGTTTTAGGGAGATATAAATTTTGTATTATAATTGTTCAAAGTTTAAACTTTTTACTCCTGTGGTTGTTAAAGTTTAATAGATTTGATTTTTGTGTTTCAACTATAGTTTTAGTGGCAGTTTTTATGGTTAAATCCAATACAGTATAAGACAACTTTTATTAAGACATACTTTTGCAACTTTAACCCTTTTGAGACGAGTCACGGGTGAAAGGCCATGTCATCTCATTTGCTGACTCGCATTCAAAATTTTATTGAACTACTATTTCATGAATTTATGTCAATAACTTTGATATAAAACTGTAGATTATAATTGAAATTTTAGTACTACACATTACTCAATTTCTTAATTTAAAAGTATATATATTAAAAACAGATAAACATTGATTTTTGTGTGTCACGTGGTATGTTGAATGCAGCACTGGTTCATATTAGATGTTAGTGAAGTCAAAATACTAAGTCTATAGTTTCATACGAATTAGAAACTCAAATTACCAAAATTTACAATGTAAAATATAAAATAAGAATGTCTTATATTTTCTATTTGCTAATATATTGCTCACGTAATAAATCAAACACAGTGGCACCCCACCCACCTCTTTCCATTTTTGGAAATACTCTGTTATATACACTAACTTTTATGTATGACATGAATAACCAATTGGAAGCTCAGAATGTCCCCTCAGCCATTTTAATGGGCTTGGATGCCATTTTTTTCTTTTGAACCAATATTTCAAGGAGGTAGGGTGTGTTTTTAGTTTGTTCAATATTTCATATATTTTTTAGAGTAAAATACATCTTAGTTACTAAGCTTGATAAATTATAGTAGTATTGATGTAGTAACTTGTAATTTTTTAGTCATTCAATTGTTTATATAAAATCTAAAAAAATTATGTATAATGAAATAAAAGTATAATTCACTACCTAACAATACATTGTTACTCAGATGTTCTGTGGAGAAGAATTTTATAGATGCTGTAAATGTTTGAATCCAAGAATTCATATTGTACATCTCAAAGTGATGTTTAGGATGTGATAAGAAAGAAGCTATTAGCAGCTGTCCAAAAAAGTATTAGCTCATTGTCCCTATAGAAGTAGATATTAGTGGAATTCCATTTCAATTTTTAAAATGTGGATTTTCTGTTTTTATTATAAAAGTTTTTATTCTGCATTATTATGTAATAAGCAAGCATTTTCTTTCATGCTTGTTTAAACTATTCTTACTAAAAATTTTTTCTATGAGTTTTAGTAACGTGATGTACACAGTGAAATATGTTTTAAGAAATAAATTTTATAATATAGTTTAAATTTTTTTGTGCTATGGGTAGTTGTTTACTTTCTCACATGCATGGTTATGAGTAATTGTGTTAAATGTGTAAAATTAGCATCACTGAATAAAATGTGGAAATTAGCACATCTCTTTTATTCCCTGAACACAGGCTCGGTCAATTTGACTGACCACCTGACCTCTTTGCACTCATTTAAAGTCTTTATAGATTTAATACTTCTAACTTTCAATATAGTGTGTATATCTTCACAAAATTTGGCAGTCTTTCAGTTAATATTATAAGTCTTTCACATACAAAAAAACATATTTTTTAGTGAAGTATTTTAATAAACTAAAATAAAGATTTATCCATGAATATATTGAGTATTTGGTTTTAATAGTCTGTGTGCAAAGTAATTTTCATATCAAGAATAAAAATACTTTTCATCATCCCAAAAATCTCAAATTTCATTTGTGTAATCCCTGAAACCTCCTAAATATATTTCAAATGTTTTTTGTTTTTTTTCAGTAAAACTTTATATTTTATCTGTTATTTTCTCTAACCTATCTCTTTATGGGATTGGTCAATTTGACCAACCTCATAACCACCAAACAAAAACTCTTAATAAATCTAAATTACCCTTTTTTTTCTTTTGGGAGTGACTTCAAAATGTAACATGAAACTACATTCATTTATCCTAAGTAGCTTTAAGCACATAACAATATTCATCTATTTATAATTAAATGTTATTGTTTTATTGCCCTTTGCATAGTGTCTAACTACTATTCTCTCCATTATAAGTTGTAAACCACACAGGGAACATGTAGCTCACGTTACACTATAGAATTACACTACCCACGAGCTACGAGCTGTTTATTTGCGTGCCTTATGAAACATTTTTATTATATTATTATTATTTATTTCACCTAATTTAATCTTAACTAACCTAAAAAGATCACTATTTTTACATTTTAAATACCTTTATAATATTAAATAAAGAATAAACATGAAAAACAAGAAATAAAGTACTTACCCTATCTTTTTTTTTTCTGCTGTTGATTGTTGATGACGGGTAATCCTACTTTTTTTTTTATACTAATGCTAGTAATGCACTAAATAATTTTTATTTAATTAAATAATGCACCACAGAACAATTTCCCTCAACTCTCAAAATTTTTCTGGCTTTCTAACTATGCGACAAGAGCCGTTACAAATTCATCCAAGCTATTCATTAACTTTCCCAAGGGAAAGAATCTCGTACTCTGAGTGAAATTGATGATACTCTGTTCAGAACACAACATTATAAAATATGTCATTTGATAGATGAAAACCTTGACTTTCTATTAGTTATAGGTAATATATAATTAAACGTAAGAGAGAACTATTAACAAATCCTGAAATAGAGGATGTGACAGGTGGGTGTGGCATGAGGGTTTTGATTTTCTATTTGTTAGCTCTGTAACCAAACAAAATCGAAGTCTATAAGAGTTACGGTTTGTCTGAGCAATGACAATTGAGTTTAATTTTGTATTTTTTTTGAAGGGGAATAATCCATATTTTAATAGTATACCAGTTTTAAGTTCTTAATTCTATAAGGCAATATTTAAAAAAATCCTGAATTTCCCCTAGTGTGACATACGTGACACATTTTCTCTAGGTATATTCTCTTCTCTATTTTATCCACCAGGATAAGATTTTATGCTATACTAATTGGTATAACATAAACAAAAAATAGTTTAATAAAATTTTGAATGTAAGACACTAAAACTTTGTCATGTACAGTAAAGGATACCCATAAAGCTTTGTGATGTGTCACATAGGAAGAAAACACAGGAAGAAAGTAAATTTTAATTATATAACTGTTTATACCCTTTTCTTGTATACTTTAGTTATTAATACTTTTTTCATTGACTTGTAGTAAACACACCTGTTTTTATTTGAGAGGGCAGTTGCTTTCTCAGATTTTGTTGAATACTTTATTTCTTGAATTACCAGCCCATTATTTTATTTTATTTTTTCAAAAACCAGCATTCATAAAAAGTGCAGACTGCTTTATTTTTCATGTAGTCTTGGAAGACTTCTAAAATCTAGGAACACCTGCTTACTATGGTTATGTTTAGAGCAATCCATTTTCTTTTACTTGTACTGTTCCTTGGATCAAGCAATAAATAATGTTTAATTAGATTTATTTCTTTGTAATATTTAATCTTATTTCCGTTTGCACTGGGACTGTGGTGATGTAATGGAGAAGTGGGAATCAGTAAGGTGTAAGAGAAAATAAACCTATTTTGATGATGTTATTGTACTTTAAATATGAGCTATAGAACATCCTACACATTTGAACTTTTATGAAATAGAGGAACCAATTGTTTTATTTACTCTTCTCTTTTTTTTTTCCAAAACTATTTTGACTTGGACAGACAGACAGATATGATCTAATTTTGTGGGTTAAGAAGTTCACCAGTCTTCCATTTCATTACGAGCTTGTTAAAGTGGTCTTTTCAAAAATGGCCCAAAATTTATAATAGAACAGAAGATTCATTTATGTCGCTACAGTATATGATCTGTACTAATGGATGAAAATTTTCAAATTATGTTAATATAATAATAGACATCCTCTGAAAAACCTTACTCTATTAAATGATTCATTCAGTAAAACTTTATTTTCAGTTATTAGGAGTGAATATTAGTGTATATGTGTGTGTGTATGTCCTGAAAACTGATTAAATGCATTTAGCTTACTTGCTGTCTTATCTTATTTCTAGTATACTAGATGTTGGGTTGGACCTTCTCGTTGTTAATGTAATGTGCTGAACTTTGCCATTCCTTAAGAGTAACTAGTAGAATGTTACTTATTTTGCTTTCTACCAGCTTCTAAAACAATTATCTGAGTCCTTAACCTCTTATACTCAGTGCATGTAAATAAGTGATCAGACTGTGATATTTTCTATTACATACAAATTTTTACAAAAATACTAACTTTAAATTATAAACTTGTGTCAGCAGACACTTTATTCAGGTGGTTGATGTAAGTAGGTACATGTTTTGTGACCTTTTAAACCTTTGATGGTTGTTGTACTGTACATTTAATTAGACTAGTAGAAATATTAAACTAATTGCGAAATTATATTTTGGTGGACATTTTCATTTCAGAAACTATATAAATCCTTTTTTTTTTGGTCTCTTCAAAAAAACTTATTTGGTGGACATTTTTGTTTCAGAAACTATATAAATCTATTTTTTGTCACTTCAAAAAACGTATTTGTTCTCTTTTTAGGTTCTTATTTCACAAATATAGTTGAACATTTGCTACCATGGGGTTTCAGCAGGGGAGTTAACATCCGAGGAGCTCCATATGACTTTCGTAAAGCACCAAGTAAGTGTTGAAGAATAGTATAAGCATCAAAAAGAACTATAGTAATTTGTCTTATATGAAAAACTAGTATTCTATTAATATTATTGCAGCTCTCAACAGTTAGGCTGTCATTTGACAATGTTCTTTATCTGGGCAGTTTATCAAAAATGCCACATGTATGGTTGTGGAGTTTTTCAAATTATTCGTGTTGTTTGAATATAAATTCATAATAGAATAAATGAATATAAATTTGTAACAGAATAAATTGTAATTTACTAAAAATTTCAAAAACTCCTGTAAATATTTAAAAGTTTAAAAATAAATTTTGATATGAAATTAATAATACTGCTATGGAGGATTCATTTACACCTCACGTCTTGTAGTTGTTCATTGTATCCTCGTTGGTTTTTGATGTAATGCTGTCCATGTGGATTTTTTGAAAGCTGTTTTTTTGGTATTACTACTGCCTGGTGTGATTTTCTACAAAAAATGAAATTGGTTCATTAAATAAATTTTCGTATCCTTAATTAATATATACCCTCACAAATAAACATTAATTTTTGATTCTAGCCAGTTATGCAACGTAATGTTAGACTAATATATTTCGTCGCAGTAATGATACACTGAAATTGTTGACATTACAATGAATTTGCATATAGATTTTTGTGTGATGTATGAATGCTCTATTTTTTGATTATATTAAAAATAACCTTCTAATATTGCACAAGCAGCACTAAAACTTTAATATTTCTTAAATAGTGATCCAGTTTTCCTGAGGGAATTTCTATAATTGGATTGTTTTTCAGTTAGTACCATCAAAAAAACATTAATTTTTATAATTTCATTGTTTCAAACATTAGAATACTTCAACACAGTTTGATAATTAAGAAAGTTAGTGTAGTCAGACATGAGCCTTATTCACACTTTATTAATTTCACAGGTTTTATTTTTGCCTAGGATGTTTTCAGTAAAATTTTGATGCAAGAAGGAGAAAATAGTTTTGGCAAAAAAAAACCCTCAGAGGTCCAACTTCTACGATTTATTAATGACCTTTCAGTCATATCATGCATAATTTATTCCCATCAAATCTTCACAATATTATGGCAGTTTCGACATAAGGCAATCATAGATTTCTGTGTAATTCACTTGAGCCACTTGGAAAAGTGGTTTTACAAGTGCTAGAAACATTTGCAGTCATCATTGCTGAGTCATGTGTTTGTGACATAAAGCCATTGTACCATGGGGAAGGTCTGTTGCTTGAGTGCTTGTTTTAAATGATTGTGTAAATATCATTATCAGCAAGTATTTCCAAATAGTATGAAGGAAAGATGTTTATATGTTGAGGGAAATAGACATTACAGTGGGGAACAAATAGAATTAAGGATTTTTAATATTAAGCTTCATTGGTCAGTATAGTGGTAGAAGAGAGAATCAAAAGCTAGAACTTGCTAGTGGAGAATGAATTTTAAGTATATACATGTAAAGATCATAACTTGTGTGTAGGTCTGGGATATTAAAAAAATGGATAGCACATATTGTACATAAAGGATGGTCCCATAAGTGAAGTGACAGTATACGCACATTTGGAATATTTTTTTATAAACATGGAAAAGCCCTTAATGAAATACAATTTGACTCCAAAGTATGCTTAGATTGTACAGAGAATCTAAAAACTAAACATTTTCTGCTGACCTAAGCCAGTCCCCAAATTTTTCTAATTTGTTCCATAATGCAAAAGTTGAAATATTTTTGGGAGCTCCAGAATCATATTGCCATGTAGATGTTTCACACTGATTACACTACTTATTAGCAAAGAAGAGATTCAAAACAAATCTTATATTTAAATAGCATGTTGAATGGCAATAGACAGACTTGATAAAATGGGTATATTCAGGCTGATTTTAAGAAACACCTAGTGAGTATATTGTTTTGTAAATTGCAACCGTGAGAATGTTTTATTTGCGAGAGAATGATTAGCTATAACATTATTCATTCATCAAGAAAAAAAAAAATTGGGGGGCTAGTGTAACAGTACTGAAAACTAATCAAAAGAAATACACTGCTCTCTGTGTAGTGCACAAAGCATTTTCTTTTCTTTTTTTTTTATCACAAGTCATCATCACAGTCATTTCAGTTTTTTTACTATAACAGAGTGAAATGAATTTATAAGAAAAACAACATATTCTACTCAATCAATTTAAAATGATAAAATTCAAAGACCTGTATTATTACTAATGGAATTATGAGTGGTTTTTTTTTCCATGATTTATTGATATCAGAGTTAGTGCATAAATATTATTTTTCCAGAAAAATTTTATCTAATTATTCAGGGTTTAAGATTTTAAAACCAAAAAAAAAATTTATGTCTCTCCGGTAACGAAGGAACATATTGTGGTTTACAGTTTAGAACTTTTAAGGTTATTTTCAGTTGAAGCATTTTAAATACTTCACATAATGCCGAATATGAATTATCATTTTAATGTGTTTGTATATCAGTTTTGTTCTTTAGTTATTGAATGTTGTAGAATAAAGTATGGCTATTTATATAATGCAGGACTGTAGATTACTCTAATTTGAGCACACCTACTAATTATTATAAGAAAAAAATCTGGTCTTATCCTTTAATGGTACCTCGCTCAGATGTACTGTAGGCATATTGTTATTTGCATTGCCCTGATCACAAAAGTTGTGAGGCGTATTTTTCATTTTGCCTTTTAGCCTTAAAGTAGTAAATTCTGGTGTACTTCTTTTCTCAAATACAGTGACAACCACTATATATGTATACATGTTGCACTTCTTGGCTTTCAGTGTGTTTGATCTTCCTTAACCCTATAACATGCTTCAGACTGAAGCACATTAAGTAACTCTCATTAAATTTCCTTCCAGTAATAAAACTAATGGATGAAATTGTTTAAAACTTGACAAGAACTATCATAAAGTATGTAGTTTGGGAAAAATAAATTATTTAATTGTGGTTTTTTTCTACTATTTCAAATAAAAATTTATTTAATATAGTTATTTGCACTCGGACTCTGAACAGTTCACCTGTTAGGTGATTTTCATTTTGAGTATAAAAATACTATTTATTATTTTACAGTTTTCATATTTCACTTGCATAATCTCTAGAACCTCCTAAATGAATATCAAAAGTTTTTTTAAGGTAAATATTTATATTTTATTTTCCATTTTCTCTACCATATCTCTAACTCTAGCTATTATTATCAATGTGCAGTGCAATGAAATGCTTAAAATTTAGAAATAGAAATATGTACATACCTTTAACTCTTCATTGAATGATCTTAAAGTATCTTTGGGTCATATGCATGATTTCACATTTTTAACATTTTCACTTGTAGTTTATTTTTAATGTTTTATTTGTCTTTCCTTTTCTTTACTGTCGATTATTTATGTCGACACATGTCAATGGGTACCCATGGGAGATAGAATGGTATGAAGGGCACAGATCTTAGCCTTTGGCAAAATGTTTTTTACACACTTGGTAATGTAAGCCTTGTAGATCAAGGGGAAGCTTTGGTTATTTTATAAAAATTACTAAACCTTTCAAATATGAATTTCAAAACACAAATAATGCACAATTAACTGAAATATAAAAGTAAAATTTAATTACAATTTAACTGTCTCTCTCTAACTATAATATATTTAGGTAAGAAACAACTGAAGTGCTGTCGTGAACAAAGCAGCCAACAATAGTACAAGCAGTTACATCTACCTGAGGATGAGAACTTGGTGCCAATTTCAAAATAACCTCTGTTGGATTATAGCATAAAATGAGCTGTTTCTAACAACTATATACATATACATGTTGAAATTACATGTAATTTCTAAAGCTTAATGTTAACTTTATAAAGATGGGCATGGCACCTGTCAGGCATTGACAAATTTTATTTCTTTTTCAACTGTATTCAGCTAAAGAACTTTGAACGTGTGTCAAAAAAGCAAGAAAGTGGCATTCTCGTCTAGACTTACATGTACATGACTACCCCTTATAGCTTCAAGCTATACTTTGTCAAAATTTGACATTGTTTATAGCTCATGCATCATGTGACACAAGACTGAGGATTTGATTATTGCTTTCAATGTTTCTTTTGAAATAAAGGAATAAAACTGAGATAATACAAAACTTTGGACTATAATGCACTTGATAATAATAATTTCATTAATAATATTAATAGTAAAGTAGTTTAATTAAATTTTGACATGTGCAGAAAGGATTTTAGAAAGTGTGTTGTTGTTAAAGGGTTAATCACCTCACAAACCTGTCATCAAGCTAGCATACATTAATAGTGCTCCAACATTACAAATCCCTGACCTAACCAAACCCTGGTAACGTTTGTGCTTTTTTAGTTTGTGCAAGTATACAGTTGTTTGTTTGTTCTTGTTAACATGACGTTGTTCTCATTAGCTTCTTATTTTAAACTGTAGTCTTTACTGCCTGTCTGTATGCAGTGGTATTTATGTAGTAATTTATGATTTTTTATTATTTCAAAATGCATATATAAAATCTAAAAAAGTTATTTTCTTTTACATTCTCTACATGTGAAATTTGATAAGGCTTAGCAAATTACGGGAAGCAGCAAATGAGTACAAAGTTCGTAATTAGAAGAGAATTGTTTTCTATTCTTCTTTATTTACTGTTTGTAAATAATAATAATGTATATACATATATAATGTATCATAACTGAAATGTGACTGTATTTTACAAAATACTGGTCCACTAGAACACAGCCAAGCCAGGTCACTTTATAAAGGCCAGTTTTATATTATTAAATACTGTGACATGAGTGCATGTGGTGCACCACGTCATTCAACTTCTGTAATGTTAGTCAGATGCTGGTGAAAGGTCAATAAAATAAAAAGAATAAATTTTTATATATGTAAAATGTTATGAGATTTAAGCTATTTAGACTAAACATTTGTGATTTCGTGTTATAATTTGTAGTAATTTTAGAACGAAAAAGTATAACATATCTATTTCCTATTTTTTATGGCGGTTATGAGGTCGGTTCAATTGACCAAAACCATACAGAGATATAATAGTGAAAATAACATAAAATATGGTTTTTTCTACAAAAGTGTTTGATAATTATCTGGAAGAAATTAGGAGGTTATAGAGATTTCACATGTGAAATATGACACTTTTCTGATGCATAAAAGTATTTTTAATCTTAAAATCAAAATTATTTTGCATGTTGGCTAGTCAACATTTGAAAATAAAAATACCCAAGTAAATAATTAATTAAGAACTGTTAAGACCTAATTAAAAATCTGATACTTTGTATACAAATGCCTTGTAACATTTACTGATAATCTGCAAAATTTTGTGAAGATACATATACATTGTAAAAAGTTACAGTATGATTATATCTGGGAATATGGGCTGTGTGGAATCCACCCATCCATATTAGAAGAGTTAAAAGAATTACAGTATTGTACAAGTATGAAAATTTACCTGTTTAAGAACTAGTACATTCTTCTCAATTGAGATTTGCCTTCATGAAAGCCTTTGTCAAAAAATGTGTGTGATTTCATCAATAACACACATATCCACATCCCTATTAACTCATCAAGAGCAGTATGATAATTCCATAAAAGATAATTAAGTCTGCTGTAGGAATGACATACGACATATAATAAGCCTGTATCTCAAAGGTAAGAACAAAGTGTGTTTACCTAATCCCTCTTCAATATAAAGTAGGTGAGTTGATTGGTGCTTGCTCAGGTGATATCTTAGAGATAAAGGTTGGTAAATTATCATTAAATACTTTGTACGCATGGCATTGTAGAGTGCAATGCAGTGGCAGATAATCTGGCAAGAAAAAGTATGCAATTAACAATAAACTATGATGTTTCTTTTAGAGTTTTCATACCATGAGTAGTATTATAAATACCATTAGGTAATTAATCTGGACATACTATTTAATGACCAAAAATTGGATCATTTAAAGGCTCGTAATGCATAGTTCATTTTTTTTACCAATATGAACCATTATGTAGTAATTACAGTTTTTCTTTTTCTGAAGTTGTATACTTATCATTAATGCTATTAATAAATTTGATATAAATAAATGCACAGTTAGTAAGACTTGTGTGTGAAGATAAAATTCTTGATTTTTTTCTATATTTTTATTTTAACATTATTCACATCATACCTTAAATACACACATATAGGAAATTGAAAACACTGATTCAACATAAAGGACTTGTTGCTTAATTTACATAAACAGTATGACCAGATATCACATTTAATCTTTAGACATTAAAACTGCAATTCAAAACAAACTTAAACACTTCTGTGTTGCCAGGATGTCTGTCATAGATATCAATGATGTAACTGAATATCACTTCGCTAACTTTCACAATTTTAATTTTTTCTCATTTATTATAGGCTTACAAAAGAGACTTTCGTTGATGTTACATTGATTTTTGACATGGAAAAGATGGGAATAGGGTGGAAAAGAGGAGTTGGAGAAACAAAGTAAATAATAAATGGAGAGGGAAGAATTAGAGAAATGTTATTAAAAAATTTTCTATTTTAATCCAAGAACAAAATGGCTAAGACAAAATGTTCTTTAATGTTGTTGGGTTTGTCTACCATGGGTACTCAAGACATTGCTGAAGATCAATTTACCAGCTTTTATGTAGAAGGTCTACATTTCTAAAGAGTTCAGGATTGTAGGGTTTCTTGTTTTATTTATTTATCTAAATGTTTTTTTTTCCGCCTGACTTCTTAGTACAAAATGTTTCATCAATAATATTTATTGATTTTCATTTGTAGATGAATTGCAATACTATCTGAAAAATGTTGTCAAGATGGTGGAAGAAACATACTATAAAAGTGAAAATAAGGTGTTACTGATATGTCATAGTTTGGGGTGTCCGGTAATGTTGTACATGCTTAACAAACAATCACAGACATGGAAAGATAAATATATTCAGGGACTTGTTTCACTTGGAGCACCATGGGGAGGAGCTGTCAAAGCCCTGAAGGCTTTTGCTTCAGGTAGAGTATTACTGCTATAATTGTTTACTATACAAAACTATAGTGCATGTTTCTAGAGCTCCTACTTTCATTGTTGCATATTTATTTTAATGAAATGTGTGCAGGTATCTGCATTTATAAAGGGTGATTTTAAGTGCTAAAATATGAATTAAGGTTTAGGTTTGAGATTATGTAACTTGGACTTAACCTTGTGATATATGCACTGCTGTATATGTAACTTTGAGTTTCTTCTGTTTATTTCTGTTAACTATGAATTTATCTTGAGTTTGTTTTAACTTTTATGTACACATAGTTAAGCTTTTATGCCCTATAAATGAGCTTTGAAGAATGAAACGTATAAAACATTTGATTATAATTTTAAATAAAGTTTTCACCTGATACTTGAAACTTGGATGTGATAATAAAAATAAGAATAGCTAAAATTTAATTAGATGCTATAAGTGAAAGTTTTGTTTATGCAGGTGAGTTGAACTAATATAAGGTTTGCACTTGTCAGTAAAACATTTTTTGCATTTTCTTTTCTTTCTAACCTGGAGATGTAAAATGTTCATTAAGGTACCTATAATGTGGTGTTCACTGGGATATTAATATTAATCTGTTCAATGAAAATATACAGTCTTGATTCATCAATATCAATAAATTTGTATAGTTACATCCATAGTTTGGAAGCAATTTCATGCATTAATGCCGAAATTGTATGTACAAGCATCAAAATGCTCTGTTTATTTAGGATCACTAACCTTGTGTATTTTATCTTTTCAATGACAATAAATAAGCCAATGTTTTTACTATCTTTAGGTGTAATACAAACAACAATAATGCACTATTGCCAATGTAATCACACATAATATTAGCTTTGAACGCCACACTGTTTGTTTTCCAAGTCACAATTGCATACAATAGAACTGCAAGATAAATTAATTTTAAACTTTGAAGCATGCTGATTATTAGATTATTTTGTATGAAAATGTTTTGAATTGGCAGTTTTATCTATGGCAAAGCATGGTTGATTGGGTTACCAAATCCTCATTTTCTGTTTTTACTTATGCTCTGAATTACTGTGAAAGATATGATAATTGTGCTGATTATGTGATGGTAATATTGGGTGAATAGTTTTAATTATTACACATCATTATGAAATATCCATTTAGAACATTGGAACATCCTGCTTACTTATTCCTGCATAGGTCATTTGTTATGTATATCTGCTTCTCAATAGGCATAGTTAAGGCTTAACATTTGGACAACAAGGCACTATTTGTTTCTTCAAGACTTTCCTTGTATATTCAACTCTTATAAAAGTAAGAATTTAAACCCACATTTATTTTTTCAGGTAATCATCAAATCCTATCTTCTCCTCTTGTAAAGTGCTGGCTGGCACTCACTGCTCCTGGCAGCAACTCATTTCATAAGCCAATCACTTTGTTAGCAAAATAAAATCTTAAGTGGAGCCTAGCCTGTCTTTCCAAATCTTGAATTTTTGACCCCTTGTCCTATTATTTCCAGAATACCGTAAACAATGTTCAGTTAAGAATCAGTAGTCAACTGGAAAGAGTATGATAGGAGTTCTTATACAACTTCACTTGGTAATGAATGTCTCAATACTGTTGCACAAACTTAAATAGTTTTTTGTATACTCATCTATAAATTACATGAATTTAGTTTAAGATTGTTCTTTTTTGTTCTCATACATACATACCCTATTTATATGATATTTATCTTATTTGATTTGGCCAACCAAAATGTTACTTTCTTCAAAATGAAAATTTCTATAAAACTGTGAACCAGTGTAAAACCCTCATTACCAATCACAAAGCTGAATTTTTAGCACTGTTAAGAGGTTTATTTGATATCACTGAGCTTTGTCCACTTTTAAAGAATCATAGCTTTCATCAGGAATAGTTATTTAATGTTAACCCCTATACATCTAAAATTCCTTTCTATTTTTTTCAGGAGAGAATTTGGGTGTTTCTGTCATCAATCCAATTACAGTAAGGAGGGAGCAGAGAACTAGTCCTAGCCTGGCTTATCTCACCCCATCTGATCGGTTCTGGTCAAATGATGAAGTTCTTGTTATGACAGCAGAAAAAAACTACACAGTGAGGAACTACTATGAGTTTTTCCAGGATATTAATTTTAAAGATGGATGGGAAATGTGGAAAGACACTCATAATTTGACCTATGATTTGGAACCACCTGGTGTTGAAGTTCATTGTCTACATGGGGTTAATGTCAGCACAATAGAACGGTAATGTGTAGTTTCTCTCTCTCTCTCATTTCCATTAAAAATTTTAAATCTAAGATCTGTTTATGCATATATTAGTAAAAAATTGATGGTTGTTAGGTATTAGAATTTCGAATAGTCCGAAGCTGATATTTTAGTTCATTTACGCTATTTGCCAACAGGGTTGATACACACCATCTTCGTTTTTAACACAAATACGTTTTAATATACACACAACAGT
>NW_013667632.1:57260-69264 GCF_000517525.1 Limulus polyphemus
TGTCTGATGAGAATCCACTGAAGTTAAATGATTTGTAATGTTCGAATTTTATAAATGCTCCTGTTCAAATATCTTCAGTTTTCCGATTGATAAGCATTATAACAATCACAGTTTTTGCTTCCAAAGTTCATAGCACACTGAATGTAACGAACTAATAATAGATACTCTCCTCTTGGCATGTTGCATTGGTTATATTTATAGGAGTGGGAAGGTTTTCTAGAAAATTCAGTCTTATGTAACAACACTGGTTAAAGTGTTTACGTATATAGATATATTGTTGATTCTTACTCTTCTACAACTTTGGAGAATAGGCGGGAGTTTCACAATACCTATCTAACAGTATAAGCTATGTATGTTTCTAAATATAAATTTAATCTAAACATATTCATAGTCATATTCATATTAAAATAAATACATAACAACATGAAAAGCTACAAGAATTCGGGTTTTTTATCAAGCATAAAGATTTAGGTTTTTCACCAAAATATTTTTAGAAGAAAATATATTTCAACTAGAAATCTGAATATAGTTTACTTGAACCATGTTCCACAAAAAAAAAAAGAATTGTCAGTCATGTTATATTTCACCAAAAGTGATTGAAATATTTTTTTAAATATCAATTTTACTCTGAAAAAATAAAAACTGCCTGAAACTTTAAATTCGTTAATTTCTCTCTTCATAAATTTATGGTATGATTATGATGATAAAGTGCATGATATATTGGTAGCCATATTGCTGTTTATGTGAACTTTTGTGTTGTTGGAAGTTTATAATATTTCCAGAATAAAATAAAATAAAACTGATGATACCAGTACTACCAATATTTACCATGAATTGGTTTTAGAAATAAAAAGATTAAGTTTAATTCTAGGCTTCTCATTATTTTTGATTGACTCTAAAATATGTATATATATTTTTTTCTTGTATGATACTTGTGTTTGATAATTACTTTATGTTTTTAGGTTTAATTTTATGAAAGAAGGATTGGGACAAAGAATGAACTAATTTTGTTATTGACTATAAGAATAGGGCTTGAAAAATGTTTTAAAACTCATAGTATCATGGCTTATGTTATTTAATAGCATATCAATAGTATACTTACAGTTCCTCCTCTAGATTAGTGATCTGTTTAGCTGTACACTGTTTAGATATGATTTGAATGAGGACACAGCCCATGTTACATACCTCATTGTAGTATTTATTATCACTAAGCACAATAGTGCTTAATGTGTAGCCCCCCAGTGGCACAGTGGTATGTCTGCGGACTTACAGTGCTAGGAACCGGGTTTCGATACCCGTGGTGGGCAGAGCACAGATAGTCCATTGTGTAGCTTTGTGCTTAACTTCAAACAAACAAGCTTAATATGTAGGGATGGACTGGGAAAAAATGGCTGATGCCTATTATGTATTGTTCTTCATTGCCTCAAATCTCTGTCATAACAATCTAAGAGGCTTTTATAAACAACTAACTTAGGGTTTCATTTTCAAATGCTATTAAGATCTTCATTTTAGCCAAAAAACGTTGCTAAAGTAGAGAACCAACAAGTAGATTAACAGCCAAATGTTATGCTGATAATTCTGATTCTGATTTTAAAAGGGCTAGCTCACCAGTTCTTGAAGCTGTTGCAATGATTTACACATCAAAATGTTGCATTTTAACTTGGGGAGTGCAGAAGCAGTATAGCATTTTACTAACTTCAACACATAACCTCCATCATGCCATGCTAAAACTGCTGCCTTCATGGCAACTGCCATTTGTTGTAAAATATTTATTAGTATTGTTTAAACAAATTCAGAAACAAGTAATGAAAAAAGAAATTTTGAAAAAAAATAAGGATGATTTAGGGATGGCAATGCCAAAAAGTATAGAAATAAGATAGGGATAAATACACAGAACCATACAAAAATCCCTAAATAAGTAGCCACTGAATCAACATTAAAAGCTTATTGGTATTAGTAATTGTGAGACTGTATAGCATTATTCAGTTTAAATACTTTTATTCACACCTGAATTCATGCAAATAAAAAGAATTCAACATTTAGTTGTAGATAAAAGTTTTTCTTGGAGAGATTTGGGATTTTTGTATTGTTTTGTGTATTCATCCCTACCTTGTTTATGTACTTTTTGGCATTACTATCCCTACATCATCTTTATTTTATCAAGTTTTTTTATTATTATTATTGTTATTTACTTTTTGATTAATATACATTAACATATGGTCACATTGTGGTCATCCAATTACTTTATGGTACCTGAATGTACGAGGTGCCACAGTACAGTGATAGTAAAGATGTTGTTTTTTCAAAACATGACTTAATGTGACTCTTCAAAAGAAATCAGGTGGAAATGTTGTGTTTAATGCTTTAACAAGAAACAAACTAAACAAACCCAACTGTATGAGATGTAAAAGCTACAAAAGGTAGAATTTTCAATTTTGAAGAGGAGAACTGCAGTTGTTGCTCTATAATAATAATAATAATAATAATATGGATATTAGTTCTCTTCAGTTATCCATCCAATTCCAAATGAAAACGAGTGCACTAACAAAAGCAAACCAATTAGTAAATAAGTTAAGGAGTTGTATCAAGTTGCTCTAGCCCATATTTGCCAGAGGGTGCAGATTGGGATTGTTACAACTCTGGATTTCAAAGCTGGGTTTGAATCCTAGCAATACCACAGAATATTTTGCACTTGAAGCTGTTTGTATGTAATAAGATTCACAGTTAATCCCTTAATGGTAGGGTGTTGGTGACTGGCTGCCTAATCTTTGTTCAGTAGTTTAAAATTAAGGATTGCAACAGATAACCTTTGTAGCTTTGCCATAAATACAGAAACTGTATATGTTCAAAGGCCAGCTGCAAATCTACAGTCTGTATATCCACTGTATATAATTCTTAATTTGAATATTAGAGATTTTACAAAGTTTTTGTATGGTAATTATTAAATGACTTGCATAATATATTTTCTTTTATCAGTTTGAACTATGCCAAGAACACCTTTCCAGACAGCCAACCAACTATTATTTATGGAAATGGTGATGGAACTGTCAACCACAGAAGTCTTTTAGGATGTCTACGCTGGATAGGAAATCAGAGTCAGAAAGTTTACCATAAGGCGTTTGAAAATGTAGACCACATGGGTATCCTTCGTCACTCAGCAGTTTTAGAATACATCAAATACTTAGTTGTTGGTGTATAATGATTACAACTACCATGGAAAAGACAAGTGGTGTCAGTTAAGCATAAAAAATGGCTCCTTTTGTTTTTATATTCTTTGTTTAAAAAACTGTTTAACATTCTCTAACTTAACAATAAAACTGTGCTGTGTTTGTTTAGCTAGTAAAATTAAAACAGGGTGACATTTTGATTGCAGTAATTATTTTTAGTTTCACTACTATGCTACTTTTGCTCTATCTAAAAGGTATGCAATGTTAAAATGATTTTGAGCTTTTTCTTTCTCCCTATATTTAAGTAAATATGGTAAAAACAGCAACTATAATAAAACAGTAACTATGGTAAAGTAACTAGAAGTTATTATTGCTACGTACAAAATATAAAATACATTTCATGCAGTGTCAATTATTTACAGGTAACAAAATTCAAATTTCCATAGTTTGATTTTTACTGGGAGCAAGTAATATAAACTTAATTTGCACTTTAAACTGAAAAAATAAAGTTTTTGTAATAGAACCTTCTGAAGAAATATATATATGATAAAGACTATATAAAGATTTTCTTTTTACATTTAGTATTTTGTAACAAATAAATTCTATAATTTTTCTTATGAACAGTTTTGCAGCATTTGTTAGTAACTGTGGAAGATGAAGTTAGAGCTAAACTGGGGAAGTTAAATAAACTTTAAAATACCATGGGAATTTGCTCCAGTTACTTTTTTGTCTCCAGTTATGTTTATTTTGTGCAAAGTTGTAAAAAGAGCAAAAATTAAAACATGTGGAATATACATACAAATATGAGGGTAGTAAAAAAAATACAGAATTTATATTACAAGAGAAAAAACTTTTAAAGATTCAGCAAGTGAGTTTGCACCTTGACTAGTAAAATTTTGAATTTAAATTTTTACATAAATTTAAAAAAGTTATATGATAAAATAATATAATCTACTTCAGAAATAATTTCTCATTAAATTTCCTGAATTTCTAACGTGGTTTGCAGCTGATCAGATTATACATAATCATTTATTATTTTATAGGTAATAAATATTTATGAGGACACATTACCACAGGTTCCAGAGTGTCAGAATAATTATTAGAAAAAAACTTATTGGTACTAACAAAAAAAAGTTTGTGGCCATTATATAGTGTCATAATGCATTAAAAGGTTCTGGTTTACTGGTGAAACTTGTTATCAAAAACATGTTAAATTTAAACATATGTTAGCAGATGTAGCTGCAGTATGTTGAAATTGTACGATTAATTTTAAAAGAGAGTAGCTGTGCCTTTCATTCTTATTACTTGTTTTAGTAACTCAAATGAGCTACATGTGCAAGTCATATTACCAATGTAACAGTAGTGTTATCAGGGGAGATTAATATATTAGAAATTTGTCCTTTTTTCCCCTTAAATATAAATTTCTTTAAATTTTACGTTAATATTATTGCTACAGAAATAGTAATGAGGTATTTTGGTTAGATATTACAAGTTTTAATTATGTTCCCTGTGTCTTTAATTTTACATCATTAATTTTCCTTTCTTAATGTGTGTGAAGACTAAGTTAATGATGCATATTAAAGTAGGTTATTTTTTATTATGATGACATTTGTAAAAACATGTTTTCTCATATACCACTTTTTAAGCTGTATTCAGAAGTAATGATTAATCTAAAATATATAGAAGTTTTATATTTAAGACACTACATGTTTTTTGATACTAAGGGTATAATTACATTTTTAATTTGACAAAATATTCATTGTAAACATAGGGGTTCTTTCTTAACTCTGAAAACAAAATTTTTATAGTTTTAAGTTATTTTTATTTCTGTAGCTTTAAGCACTAATGTTGTCATGTAAACACTGGGAAAGATAAGGTTGTGTCCATACAAAGAGTCCAAAGGTTGAAATTGGATGCAAATTCACTGTGTAGATGCCAATATAATTATGGAGTAGTTTTATATATAAAATACAGTCTTTTTCTAGTACAATATTTTAAAATATCTATTTTTCCAATATTTGGAATATATATACACACACACACACAGTAATTTAACACAGACTCTCTTTTTTTTTAATTTTTAATCCTATAAAAATTAACAGTTCATTATGTTTTAAATTTGAATTTCTAATGCTTAACTGTAGGTTGTGTGATATTAGAGATTTGTTTGAAGAATCATAGATCATCGAATGTTTTGTACATAATTTGGCATGGATATTATGAATGACTTGTGATTGTGGATGTGCTTCTTTATACACATGTATTTTTCATTTTTGGTTACACCTGAAAGAACCATATTTTTGAGATAGCTAATAAACAGCTATGACCTTAAAACAGGGAGAATATTTAAGATGCTACATATTAACATGAAGCCCAACTTATCAGTTGATTCACTACTTGTGAAAGTTGTACAGGTTTTGGGAAATTCCACCCCTTAACAGTAAGACTGGGCTTTTTGTAGTGGTGAACTGTATGTTATATGCATATAACATAAGGAGTATGTTTACTTGTGATTAAAGCTCTGAGAGTAACACTTATATCTTTATCTTTTATAAACTAACACACACACATATATCTAATTTTTTTAATAATACTAAACATTCAAACAATATTTACAAAGTTATTATGCAGAAACATCATCCAAAACTTGTGTTTTTTTGTTATACAATAATATATTAACTGCTCAACATATCTTACTTAGTCTATAGTTTTAAGAAAAGTTGTGATGGCTAAAATTTTTATATGAAATTTTAAAAAATGGTGCAACTTAATTACAAAACACTTGACCATTTCATTCATAGTTGCCAAATGAAAAACAAAGTCAACTCGTCATTTGAAAATTAGTAATAGAAAATTTAGGAAAAAATAGTGTATAACATTGCCTAAAAAGTTTATAAATGATTCACTGGATGGATAACATTTGTAATAAAATTGGTGGTGAAATGCTTTGAACAACATTTACCAAAACATTTATAAGTGATTCACTGAATAGATAATATTTGTAACAAAATTGCTGATGAAATGGTTTGAACTTGTATAAGAAGTTTTTATTGGTTCTGATTTTTCATTGACAAAAAGTTAGGTTGCTGTCCTCATAGTATTTTAAAAGATTCATTAAACATACATTTTGTTTGTGATTCATATTCAAATGTATTTTAACAATTATATGCATTTTGACAAGTAAACTGTGGGAAATTAGAATGTTTTTCTCAAATGAGATATTGCTGATTTTTAACACTCATTTATGCCCTTGTGGTAGTCTTAAGTGTGGTGTGAACCTTCACATAGATTTAGAGCTAGGATACTTATAGGGCATATACAATTTTAATATTTTTTTATTACTCTGCTCGTGTGCTTTCCAAATGTATAAGGCATTTCATTTTGAGTAAGGGGAAGATAGTGAAAAAAATTCAAAGCAGGAAAATATTTCTTTTATTGTTCATCATTTTATAAAAAATAAATTATTCTGTTGTTATGCTAGAATCTGTGGCAGCAAAATGCCTTGACATTAACAATACCCTTAATTTTAAGTACATAAGGATAGTTTAGCTTTTGAAGATGTAACCAGCAACTGGATGTTACATACTCAGCAGTCAATTAAGTAATTAGATTAGGTACAACTGGAAATTTCTGGTGTTAGTGGCAGTGGCTTGAAATAATCTCAAAGTAAGGAGTCACAATTTGCATGAAACGGTTTGAAAACTATTTATCAGTAACAAGTCAGATGGTGAAGAGAAATGAGATTAGTTCTTGTAACTAAGAAAAGTGTCTTGCTAGTCAGAACACTTATTTCTGTGCTGTGTTACATTTATAGTACAATTCATATTATGTATATCTGTATTATTTGACAGTCTTTTTGCCTTGTACTTGGTTGTTTCACAAACTAGGACTAACCTGTGCATTTGTTGTTTTTAACTCTTATTGTTTGCATGCGTAGTTGAAACATTGGATTTTTGAATAGTTTTACAGACGAGTGATTTTAAGAATGTATAGTTATTTGAGTTAAGAACACATTTAATAAAATATAGTTTGTGGGGGTTTTTAAGCGTAATGATTTTTTTAAAACTATTACTCATGCTGCAATTATAAAGACTATGATCTTTTTAAATTGTTGCACAATTTCTTTAAAATAATGGAATGATTTCAGTCATTTCCCAGTTAAAGCATTCACAAATATTAGTTTGAATGAAAAAAAAATCATGTTCTTGGTTAATATATTCTTTAAATAAACCATGGATAGTAATGACATTGAAAGTGCAACATTAAATTGAGTCACCATAGAACTCTGTACTTTACTTGGTATCTTGTGTGACATTATATCTCAAGAAGACGTTACATCAAAACAAGGTGGATAATAATTTTTAACAAAAACATTAATCTTGTTTTAATGTAATGTCATACAAAATACCAATCAGTAGATCTTGATTTACTGGCATAAGATCTTATGTACCATAATAACATTATTAAATTCAACTTGTGTTCCAAAATGTGTTAATGCTGAAGTAGCTAACTATACAGTATGTTGCAGGAAGAAGTATTTTTAAGATAAAGCTCTCAGATGTTTTAAATGTGTGTTGCTTTTTTTTTTCTACCAATGTTTTATTAAGCCTGTCGTAATTGTAATTTTTTGAATAGATAGGAGAAAAAAAAATTCATTTTAACTATGTACACAATACGTGCTTTGAAAAGCTCATGGACTTGGATGAAGTCATATTAACATCTTGATAGATGTTGTTTAATTTAAAACTTATGATCAGAGAGATTAATTAAATGTTTGGGGACTTTAAGCTTCAGGAAAGGTTGTTTTGGCACACACTTTAATTATCTTCACATTTCCTGTATATTGAGTAATTCATTGAGTTTTTTGTACAGAGAGTATTGCTTCCAGTCTTAAAATCTTGTAAAAAAGTTGTCAGGTTTTTGTTTTACTCTTAAAAAATGTGGTATTACCACATTTCAGTTTGGAATTTTCTATGGAGAAAGGGTATTCCTTCAAAATGTCTCAAAGTTTACAAATTTCAACTTTGAGATAAGTAATGAAATGCTAAAACATTTTTTGTATGTGTGTATCTAAAAATAAACATAATACTGGGAGAGTAATTTGCCTACAAACTTGACACTGAATAAGGAAATAATTTTATTAATATCACAGTAATGATTTAAACCCTCTTGGATTTGGCCATGAATCTTGCTCTCCTTTCAGTATAGATTTTTTATTAAAATTAGTTTGTAATCAGCACCCATTACCTTGTGTTAATTTTGTTACTTATCCAGTAAAAAATAGAGCAAGTCGTTTTTCTTTCTGTAATATTTTAAAAAATGATGTTTTATTTACTTGTTCTAGTAAATGTTCCTTGTGTCTAAGTTGAAGGAATCTTAAAATAAATTCTAGAATTTTCACTGTATCAGTAGTGGTTAACATAATACTTTATATTCAACTAATTTTGAATTGTTTATTTATACATTTTTGTATGATTTTGAACCGCTTCTAACCAAAATATTAATAAATATTATTAATGACTTCCATTTAAATAGACAACTTCAACCAAAACATGGTAACCCTACTAGCTTCAAAACACAAGTTGGTAATTCAAAAAGGTATATTCAGTACTTGTTTTGAATGAAAATGAATAAAAATGCGTATGTTTGTTCTCGGAATTATCGGGTTTTCAAGTTTAATCATAAGCAGAAGCGCCAATTCAAGCGCATACATAGTGTGTTCCTATCTTGAAGTTTTCATGAATAATCTGTATGATAATAGTTGACATTCAAGTGTTAGTATCAGCTCGTTAAAAGTGTCGTTATTATTACCCTGTGGTAGTTAAGTAGCGGTGAGAGTTACTGATCTGTTCACTTTATATAGTGAATCTAATACTCCCATCCTTGTTGATTGTGATTTTTGTATGTAAAAAAGGGTAAATACTCAAATCCAAATCTTTAAAAGGAGGTTAGTATTCATGAGTCAAGTGGGCAACATTTTACTGAAATCTCATTTTGGTATTTTTACTTGTAAAAGAAGTTGCGTTTTGGTCGGGATCAGCGAGTCTGTTTTCATGTGCCATATACTTAACGATGTACTCCAAAATGTTCATAAAATAGCTATCTATAATCTGGCTAACACTGTGTAGTGTCGAGTCCAAAGTAGTGCCGAAAGCGATGCCACCTTTCTTGTTTTGTGTTTCATATATGCTCTGCTGCACGAGAGAATTCCCCCTCTTTTGTCCAATACCATTCGCTACTACCTACTGAATGATTTAGGGAGGCCTTCGGAGCTAACGAAGATAACCCTCAAATATCTTTGCGAAAGTTTTTTATTTATAAAAAATGGCTTTATGCAATATTCAATCAAATGTCACAAATGCTTCAAAGTATAACATTAGAAATCAGCTAGAACAATTATATCTAATTTTTTCTCTGTTCACGAGAAGGGGTTCTGTCTTCTGTACATTTCCCATTCAATACAGTCTTGTGGTGCTTCCTCCTCCTCACCCTAAAGCACAACCCTTCACCCCTTTCATGTCATTTGAAACTGTTACAAAACTCACAAAACAAATCTTTATAAATTTTATTAAAGAGCTTGAGAGTGAGATAGAATATGTTTCAAATAACTCTTACATAATGTAACTTACAAAAATTAACATTCATTAGCAGTAAGTTGAGGCGCAGTCTTGATTCCACCGCGTCAATGTCTGTTCTTTGCTTAGCGATAAGATTCACAAACTACTACTCACCCTTAGTAATAAAACATTTTCTTGGCAACTTAAAACTTTCCTTGGACTAGTAAAACTCATTGTAATCAAAATCTGAATATATATATATACAGATTAAAGAAAACATCGGACTTGATATGAAACTTGCACTTGCTGTATTCCACTACTCATTATCTTATTGTTTTCTACCCACTCAAAAACAATGAGTGTAATGTATCGCTATTCTGGTGCATTGAAAACGAAACATTTTCAAGTAAGTATACTATACTAAAACTGAAGATCAATCACATTCACCTACCTTAAAAATTATTCATTTAATAGATCTATTGTAATTATCATTTACGATTTTGTGCATTTCTGAGGAAGAGAATACTTATATTGTCTGATATTTGTTAACTAGAAACTGAGAGCTCTCTGGAAGATCTACATGAAAAATCTGCTTAAATCTGTTCCAGGCTGAAGAAACATAGCATTATATATAAACAAGAATAATTTCTTCCCAGAAAGCTTGCGTTATCTACGTCGTTGTTGGTAATTTCCATCGCAAAATAAGAGATAATGTAACCTTAAGGTATCACTTCACTCGTCAAGGAAAAGATCGCGTATTTCTTTTCATAGTATATTCAACTTTACAGAAATCTTACCCACAAGAAGGCGTAGATGATGCCATAGGAAAATGACCCGAAACAATAAGTAACTAGGACAAAAGGAACTTTGCCACTTCCTTAGGATGTCCACACGCTAATTATTTGTTATTGTGTTTTGTAGAACAAAGAAAGATTGTTTCTCTTTATTTTACAGTGTCCAGGTTCTTTCTTTTCATTACTCAATCAGAACCAAAGGATTCAGACTTAGTTTCACAAAACATGTTTTGTTCCAACATCTCGTTATTCAGGGGATCCTTCCCAATTATTCTTAGGAGAAATGATTGAATCTGATAATACTACAAAATCAAGTATAACATTTTTCATTGCTACTGAAAACACAGAGTAAATTACATGAATACGATATTTTATCTTTTTCATATACCATCACATCCTAGGTCTATGCCCTCGACTCAGTTTAGCCTGGACCCTTAACAACTAAGATTATTCTGAATTATATTATTCACAAACTTATTAATTTACTAATGTTCTTAAAAGCATAAAAATGGAAACAATAGCTAATTTGACAGATGGTGAATGTCTGAGCAGCATTGGTGAATATGGGGTTTAATATAGGTCTTAAGTAGAGTACAGCAAAGACAAATCAAATGAACTCAGTGTTGATTATGAATTAAACTTCTTCCAAATATTTCATTTCTTCACTAAGAAATATGGGCCCAGGTGGTTAGGGAGCTCGACTCACAATCTGCGGTTTCGAATCCCCGTCACATCAAACATGCTGGCCTTTTTAGGCATGAGGGCGTTATAATGTGATTGTGAATCCCACTATTCGTTGGTAAAATAGTAGCCCAAGAGTTGGCAGTGGATGGCGATGACTAGCTGCCTTCCCTCTAGTCTTACACTGATAAATTAGGGACAGATAGCCCTCGTGTAGCTTTGCGCGAAATCCATAACAAAAAACAAACAAAGAAATATAATGCTGCTGGTTGGTTGAAATAAAATTGTACCAAAGAACAAGGTTTTCCACACTAAGTATCTTTATTAGCTATTATTTAAAAGCGCCAAGATCTCGGAATATATCAGACAGATTTTATCTCAAAATTTCTAGTTGCCTTGAACTTTATCGCAGAATTTAAGCTTAGCCAGTCCAATACGAATGATAGTTTAGAAGATGTTTCATTGATTTAGACAGTATTTCATATTATAACAGTGAATAACATGCCTATGAAAAATCATCTTGTGGGTAGCTCAAATCAAAACCAAACGCGTTTGTTTCATTGTTGAGTTTTGTGCAAAGCTATTCGAGAGTTATTTGTGTAAGCCGTCCCAAATTTAGAAGTGATAGACTAGAGGGAAGGCAACTAGTCAACTCCATCCAGTACCACCTCTTGGGCTACTCTAATGGAATAGTGGGAATTAACGTCACCTTACAATGTCTTGGTAGATGAGGCCCGACATGGCCAGGTGGTTAGGGCGCTCGACTCGTAATCCGAGGGTAGCTGGTTCGAATCCCCATCACACC
>NW_013667632.1:69560-73800 GCF_000517525.1 Limulus polyphemus
TTCCCTCTAGTCTTACACTGCTAAATTAGGGACGGCTAGCGCAGATAGCCCTCGTGTAGCTTTGCGCGAAATTCCAAAACAAACAAACCTTGGTAGATGAAAGGGTAAACATGTATTATTTATTTTGTAAGATAAATTGATATTTTATGATCATTGAATATAGTGTTTACTAAATATAATTATCGTAAATGTAAGTAGATCCCAATTTGGTCTGGTCCAATAAAAAAAAAACACGTAAATTCAGGAAATTGAAGGGTGAATTTACAAATAAGAGTGACATAAGAATTTCTTAATGTTGTTTTATTACACTAGACAACAAAAAATTTCTACTTGAGAAAACTCAAGTGATTTGGGGATAATTTGATGGTGCCGATTTCAAAAATGTCAGAATATGTCCATCACCTCTAGATTTTGAGTTAATGTAATGTCTTAATATTTTATCAGCACTATGTGAAATATCATGCAATCAACTCAGTAAAATAGATTTATGCTGTGAAATTAAGTTTATTAGACAGTTTAATGGGTAAAAGGAATATATTTTTGATAACTTCAAACATTGACTGTATTGTATTGGTGTAAAATTCCAAATATGATGTTCGTATATATACTATTTGTTCTCGATATAATTATAGCAAATTGCACCACTTTTGCTTTACTCCCACTCACACCTGCTCCGCCCGGGAATCACGAAACTGTCACGTGCTCAATATTTTTAGAACGTTCGAGAAGTCACTCGACTGAGCATAAGATGGGTGTAGTCTAACGCCTCTCTCTCAGTTGCCTCTCACTCACCCAGTTGGTCACTTTGCCTTGCTCTGTGCAATACAATACAAAGCCCAATTTTCTTTGCATCATACCTGTGATATAATCAAATTCTGCAAAACTTTGTTTTTTAAAATCTTTTAAACTCTAGTTCCGTAAACATAATTTTTATACTTTTTAGAAAATCATACAGTTCAAGCAAAGTCCGAAAGTGCAAAAATCACCCAAAGAGTTTCTGCTACATTTATGAAATATGTATTACAGCTTCACGAAGGAAAAAAATCCCACACAAGATAAAGTAAACTTACTACCACTATTTTGGGTGTAAAATTGGTGACCAAGAAAAACATTGGAATTCACATGTGTGTTGTAGAGTTTGCACATCTGGTTTGACACAGTGGCTGAATAAAGAAAGAGAGCAAATATTCCATTTGCAGTTCCTATGATATGGCGTGAGCCCAAAGATCATCTAACTGACTGTTATTTTTACATGATTAATGTTTCTGGATATTCAGACAAACTAGACAATACATTAAGACTCGGCACCGCGAAAATCTCGGCCCTGATATGGCCGTGCCTTTTTTAAATTATTATTACTAATTTAACAACCAGCTACTTTAAAGCTTTCTATTGTAGTTAATATGCATCATAGATACAGTGCGTGAGGGTAATCGTTCAAAAAGACGACAAATATGGCATGTTCCTTTCTTTCGTTTTATATGTTCAACACATTCTCTGCCAGTTACTACTGTTTCCATGCTTCCTGGTATTCGATTCAAGATCTAAAAGTTGTATTGGAATCAGCTCAACTAACTTAGCTAAACTTTTTACTAATAGTTACTACTACATTTTATGCACTTTTTCGATTACATGTTTCATTATTTTCGCCCACATCTTTAGTAAAATATCCTACTTTTTCGCGGCTGCGGGTCTTAAATATTCAGATGTTGCATTTGCAATGAAACCAATACATTATGGGGATAGTCTTCCAGTGCCACATCCACCGGGGAATTGGGAAACAAAACAGTTATCCTGCAAAGAAGACAATGAATCATCTTCATCTAGTAATTCTGTTCCTGCGGCACCTCAATATAAACTGCTTCACCTGATCACAAAATATCTAACTGATCTGATTCGTAACTTGTCTCCATTAGAGCAGCATGGAGATCTTCATGACTCTCGAAATTATTAGCTCCAGGAACAAGACTTTCAATTTATCGAAGTCGCCATCAAAGTCTTGCTTCTCACTACAGCATGCAAGATACTTTGTGTTTCTGTACAAATATTGACGCACTAATGGAAGAATTAGGTACGGAACATCATCCTCAAGAATGGAGACTCTTTATTGACTCATCTAAAGTTAGTCTGAAAGCTGTACTTTTGCACAATGAGTACACTAAGCCATCAATTCCTGTTACTCATGCTATGAACACGAAAGAAACTTATTATAGCATGCAGATTATACTTGAGGCCATCAAATATAATTGCCATAGGTGGAACATATGTGGTGATCTAAAAGTGATTGCATTCCTGCTAAGCCTGCAGAGTGGGCATATCAAACATTGTGGCTTTTTGTGTCTCAGAGACAGCCAAGATGATAAAAATAGCTTCAAAAAGGAAGAATTTTCAGTGAGAGAGAATTACATACCAGGGAAACAAAATGTCGAGTATCAACTTTTAGTGAATCCTCAAAATGTGTTTCTGCCCCCACTTCATATTAAACTGGGACTCAGGTAGAATTTTGGAAAAGGAATAAAGAATGCTAGTAATGGTTTCAGATATGTTTGACAAGTTTCTTACACTCCTATTTATACTTCTTCCAAATGATATAGGTGCAGTGAACGATGAGCATGGTGAGTGCTTCTACTAAGATATTTCTATAGTGAAACAACAATATTAAGAACGATAGAACCCTGAGATATGGGAAATTACTGTTGGTACTTAGAGTGTGAAATTGAGAACATAAACAAAAGGCGCAACAAGTCAAGCTATTATTTTGTAATAACTAATAATAATAATACCATGATGAAAATTTTGAACATAGCCTAAATGTTTTTCGGTATATATTCTTATTATACTAATTGCTTTTTAAACTGGATTTGCTATTACGTATTGTTTTTCAACATTATCAAATGCAATTTTCAATGAATAAATAAAGTTATTAATGAAAAAGTTGTTAATTTCACGATATACAAGAATATTTTGAATAAATCTATCATAACTCGAAAACTAGAGGTGATCTGTAATTTTCAACATGATTTTTTAGAATCAGCATCTCAAATTACTCAGAAACAGTTGCATTTTTTCTAGTAGCAGAGAAAAATTTGTAGTTGTTGCCCGTTGTTATTTTATTATTACTTTAATAGTATCAGTACGTATTAGTATAAATAAAGAGTTTCAACAAACTATTTTTTTTTCAATTCAGTGGCTACAGGTCGTGATATTAAAGATTACACTATTTTTAAAACCAATCAACTTGAAGAACAGTTAAAGTACATGGTTCACCTTTTATTGTAAGAATTTTACGTTATAGGTGAGCTAATCAGTTGGTTTTACATTATTTTACTTTTTGCTTGATCAACCTTGCAAGAATTACTAAAATAGTTGAATTTTAATATAATTATGATATAAATCTTTAGTCTTTTTTTGTTTTAATAAGAACATTGAAAATAAAGAGTTAGATAACCCATCAATGTAATTAACCATTATGCTGTTTGTTTTATGTGATACTTAGAAAGATCGTAGGTTAAAAGGATAGATAAAAATCATGCTTCACAAAAAATCTGATAACTTTTTAAACTAATGTTTACTTTTTTAGGAATGAATAGTGAGCAATGAGCCATGTACGATTACCTCTGAGTGTCTGTGGTTCATTAGGTTGCAGTTTTAACGAATTAGCCAATGTAAGTATCTGACCTCTAAGTGCATATTTTCATAGGGCAGATTTTTTTCAAGACGTCATTTTTATTTGTTAATTAACTCAGTTACAAGCTGAAAAGTTGATTTGGAAAACTAGTTAGGCCTTTGTACCGTGTTCACTTGTTCCAGACACCTACGAATGCGCCGAATGACAGCTTTTTTTGTTGTATATACTAATGTTTGTAGAAATCTTATTAGATAAATTAGTTGAAAAATCTTTATTAAAGTTGTAACTGTTAGCAGTTGGTTTAAATTGAGTAAAATTCAAAGCTTTGAATACATTTCAAATAATTTTTATCGTTTACATATCAAACTATTCATTTATTTGAACTACTTAGTTATCTAAATTTAAAAGTTAAATATTGTTACAACAGCGGGGGTCACGTGACGTTAGTAATACGTCATATTCTCGAAGGTTTGTGAATGCTCGAGTGTTTACTAGATATGCGGTATTCATGTATATAAGACCACCAAGAAGTGACGGCAACAATGGAATGTAATTGAACTGCAGACAGAGATACAGACTGACAATTGAGTCGAGCACGTGAGTCGTTCTTTG
>NW_013667632.1:74800-94160 GCF_000517525.1 Limulus polyphemus
GAACCCCTCATGAAGCAGAAGCCAATGAGATGGAGACCAGTACGGAAGAAGATACGTCCCGTAAAATTAAAAGACTTTGTTGAATTTTAATTTTGTGTTTGTAAATTCTGTACACTTAATTAAGTTATTGTTAATTGTTTATTGGTTTAACGTAAGTGGCTATTGTTCGGGACGAACAATACTAA
The DNA here is from genome assembly GCF_000517525.1 of Limulus polyphemus. Taxonomy (NCBI): domain Eukaryota; kingdom Metazoa; phylum Arthropoda; class Merostomata; order Xiphosura; family Limulidae; genus Limulus; species Limulus polyphemus. Next base: position 74,986 of record NW_013667632.1, read on the forward strand.
GGAAGGAGCAGTGTTACGACAGCGGGGATCACGTGACGCTAGTAATACGTCATATTCTCGAAGGTTCGTGAATGCTCGAGTGTTTACTAGATATGCGGTATTCATGTATATAAGACCGCCAAGAAGTGACGGCAACAGTGGAATGTAATTGAACTGCAGACAGACAATTGAGTCGAGCACGTGAGTCGTTTGTTGTGAATTATAGCGTTTGTTATAGCGTGACTGTGGATATTAAGTGTATTGTAAAGTTGTATTCAGAAAGAATAAACCATTTTTATTTAAGAAAGGACTTGTATCGCTAAAGTTTCTTCGGAAAGAGTTTTTACGGAAAATTAACTAACGACCAGAGACGTAACAATATGAAGTGAAACCACATAAAATCTGAAGTAAGCATGTTGAAGAAGCAATAATGTTTTAAATACTTTTTGGTAAAGATTTTCTCAAACACAGATTTATTGTGTGCACATTTGACTTTTATTTCTATCGGTATGTGATCTACGTTTATCTTTCTGTGTGTGAAAAACATTTGTTAATTTTGAGCTTTATTTGTGTTTACTCTTTCACCGTTAATGTATTTAAAAGTTCATTTACATGTATAGGCCCTTAAATCTTAATTTATTGCTTCTATATTTTTAGTACCCATACTGCAGCAAGGCACAACACATTACTAGGGCCTCGATCAAGATCTGAGTATATTTTTGTTACCTTAGGATTTTTTTTCTGTTTGACCTTTCTGTAAATATTTATAGAGCAAGTTATCATGTTACTGTTCATGTGAACGAGTTAGGCTATTCACGGTGAGAATACTCTGATGCCAAAGAACCAGTAGCAAGACACAATGTGGATAAGACCCTGCAACAAGCAAAATTAAGGCTGGTTGTGCAGCAGTTTATAATGAAAGCCAACCTATAGAAGAAAAAAGTTAACCACAACCTATTTTGGCTTAAAGATATACACCAGCTTAGACCAAGAAATTTAAGAAGAAAAAAAAAAGTATTTTACTTGGCATCCAAGTCCACTAATTTATGCTAGATTATACCCTTCAGATTTCTGAGCCAGCTACTTTGGATACTATATAGCAACGATCAAGAAGTTGGATGTGGTCTTTAAATATATTTCTTCTTGGTTCTAATCATATTATCTCCATTAGATTTTGTCTGATAATTCTCTTTATTCTAGACAGGGATAGCTGAATATTGATACTTCAAGTGTTAGATAAAACTAATTACTCATTTAACATTTACTATTGATAAGTACTACATAAGTAACATCTTTGTAACATATTTTGGATTTAATGTTTATTATTTAACAAAATTAACTTATCTTTTGTGCATATAAAAGTTTATGAAACTTCTTGGAAAATACTTTTTTGTATTAATTTTTACAATTTCATAATAATAATATAATTATAATTATTTCTGGTAATAGAAAGTTTCTATTTATTGATAACATTCTGAAATTATAATTAAAGTACTTTTCTTTGTTTTGTTCTTACAAATCGAGTATGTCTCTCCTCTACCATATATCTATGTTCAAGAAAGACGTTAGAAACGAAAACTTCCACCCTTTAGTATGGCGCCATCTAGTCATATTCAAACAATAATCACGCAAAATGAAATATATATGTGTTTAGTAAATATGTTGAATTAGTTAGTTTGTTTGTTTCAGATAAACGTGTCCAGCTACTCAAGGGATGTATGCACTAATCACCTCTAATTCTGAGCTGAGGGAAAACAGCTAGTTAACAGCATTTACTGCCACCTTTTGTACTACTTTACTTGTATAGAAGGATTCGCTTGTTTGTTTGTTGATATGTTTTCATTTTCAAATTCGAATACTTAAAAGCAAAGCCTGGTTATGTCTCATTGATATTTTACAAACAAAACAGTAACAAAATACCGTTGGAATAGTCAAACTGTTGTAGATAAGAGAGCTAGAATTCGGTGCGTCTCTGCAGAGAAGCAGAAACGAGTTTCGAATTGAGAGAGCCGAAAATGAGAGTTTACATTTTTAAAATATGAATTGTAAATATGTTTGCTTGTTTGTTTTAGAACAAAGCCACATTGGGCTGTTTGCCATGTCCACCACGATGAATCGAACCCCAGGTTTTTGAATTGCAAGTCAGTAGACTTACCGCTGTCTAACTGTGGGAGTTTTAAACATGTAGAATACTTAGTAATCTTTTGTGCATTTTAAAGTCATATGCATAGACCAAACCAAGTGAATTTTATAAGGAACAAGAGGAATAAAAAACGTCAAAACACGAGTCAGAAAATATCCTTTTTATGTAGCATTAAAAACAACAAGACAATGTGTTATCTACACCGAATAGATCTTACATAAATATAATGCAATAACTTCCTTAGGTTCCCAAGTGGCACAGCTATATGTCTGCAGATTTACAACGCTAGAATCCGGGTTTCGATACCCGTGGTGGGCAGAGCACAAATAGCCCATTGTGTATCTTTGTGCTTAATTACAAACATACTTCCTTAGATGTATTTTTAAAATACTAACATACAAATCTTCGGTACTAAAACGCTTCTTCTCAACACAATATGTCAATTCAAAAAACTGAACAGTTGTGTACTATTACAACATACTGTTTGCAGTATATAGCCTTCTCAAAAACAATTAACTGGTTGCAACAGGTAGAGAAACAATATCGCCAAACTTTATAATTTGATTTCAAACACAGCCTACTCGAGCTAGTAATTTTTTTAGCCAACTTACTGATCTGTTTGGATCAGGCTACTCCAAAAATTGATTTGCACTCCAGTGTCATGCTTATAAAATTTCTTATAAGGGAGACGACATCCAGACTGTCAAGTATGTCACGCTGAGTATATATCTTGATGTGAGTCTTTTTTTAATCGCTGTACTGTGCAGCCATTTTTAAGGCATTTCAAAACATAAAAGGATCATTCTGATTTTACAATAGGTACCGGTAAAGAAAGACCAGTTTGATCAGTTTGTCAATTTCCCTTAACAACTTCCAGATTTGTGGCTGGTAGGGTGCTAAAAAATCGTTCAAGTCAGCCTCATTCTTGGGAATCTTATCCCTGGTTGAATTACCCACGAATTATTAATAACTGATTTTGAAGCTTCTGCCTACTATTCTGTTGCAGCAGTGGGGGTAGTGTGCTATCCCTAAGATTCCAAACTGGAAGAACTTTCCCTCTTAGGGCTGCAATGCCCTCTTAGTCGAAGTGTCATGGAAGTTCGGCTGATACCAGATCCAGAGCTTTATAAAATTCAGGTTTCCATGAATGTCTTTTGGTATCTGTCTGTATCGACCTTGTGTTTCGCTTATCCTTTCTGCTTGAGATACCTTTAAATTATGTTTGAGTGAAGCATGCTTTGCCTTATTGATAAGTCAACAGCAGAATCTTCTTGTCTCCGTTATTTATTTCGCAACAAGTTTTATGCATTCCAATGCGCCAAAAGTAGTTATAACGTCACTATGGAGGCAGCAGTGGGGGAAGAGAGGTGACGCCATATGTAATTATTATGGATATGTAAATGATATACAAATTAAGCATTAATATCTAATCAATTCTTTATTAGTTAAATATTAATTAATTAATTTGGTGATTGATATGTAAGTGATATGCAATTCAATTAATATCTAATTCATGTTTCATTAATTAAAGGTTAGTTAATTAGATGATAAATATATTAATTAAAGGTTAGTTAATTAGATGATAAATACATAAATTATAAACAAATTGAAATTAATTAATATGCAAATAATTATTAATATTCATGTTTTAATATAGTTTTTTAATTAACCTTACTGTTATATAACACCAAAGGGTGCATCGCTAGGTGGCATCATATGATTATGTCATCAAAGCCTGAGGGCATGTTGCTGACATTGAGCTCTGTATATTATTTCATTAAATTTATAGTTTTTATTTTTATAATTAATCTTTTTTTTCCTGTTTGAAAATAACAATATACAGGGATTTTAATAGATTATAATTTAACTATAATGAATAAAGGATTCAGGCATATTGTATATTTTACATTTCAAGTAGGTTATTCTTTTACTTATATAAAATTCCAATATTTTAAAGCAGATATTGTTAATATATGTCAAATTACAGACTTAATAACACTGAATCAAATAGTAACAATGTATGTCTTACAAAAGCAGATGGTATTTATATAGGCGGTCAGTGTTACTATACTTCGATAAGACTGCATAGAGATTTCAGCTTATCCCAATTTATATTTGTAGTTTTCATTTGTATATCTAACTGTATGACATATGTTTTATAAAGGTGGATGGTGCTTCTATAGGCAGATTAGGCTTAAGAACAACAATATTTGCTCTGAGCATTAACTAAAGCTACATGTAAACACATTAAAAGAATATTTGCCAGAGCTCAAAATGAATTTTCATGTGTATTTGTGAATGTGCTTTAAATGTTTTAAAGGGTAATATTCCCATGATGAACATACAAAAGCAGAAACTTAGATGACATAAGTCCTCACTGAGAGAGTTGGCCGTTGAGAAAGCATCAGTTAACATAAACGAAATCTACAAATACAAAAAGGAGGGAATCTGCCATTACTCATAGCACCAATACTTTAATTATTTGGTGTTTTGGCAGGATGGGCTATTAGTAAAGGTGTTGAAATAAAAAAAAGATGAAACACACAAAGTGAATGATTCTTATTCCCAAAGAACTGGTACACACAAACTAATTCAACCAAAAGTTTACGAATATTTCAGCGTATCCCAATTTATGTTTGTAGTTTTCATTTGTATATTTAACTGTGGTGTGGAAAACAGTTTAGAAACTGAGCACAAAAGTAAACTTTTGATCAAGTAAATAAAGTAAGTAAAAGAAAACATCGATTTAAGCAAGGTTAAATGCCTGAATGAACATACAAATATTTAAAATTTACAAGAGATTAGAAAGAAATCCCCCAGTGTATAATCTGCAAGACTATCTCAGAGAAAAACTGAGTGGAATATTTTATAAACCAGAATTGCAACGTGTTATCAAGTCCCCCAACAGCGTCTACACTGTGGAAGACATATTATATGAATAAGGTAAGGGTAAAAAAACAAAAAAAAACAGTATTTCGCAAAATGGAAAGGATATCCTGATAAGATTAATAGCTGGGTCCCTCAAACAGATCTGGATTGCTTGAAATCATCAAATGATAAGCATAACTCTATTACTTATTATTCAGCATGGATCAACTGTATGTGGTGTTATCTAGTAATAGTTCTATGAATTATTTTGCCAACAATACTCTGACAAACTATGCCAGCCATCTTCTGAGAGCTATCAACATCAATGGTTCATGGGAAGTGGTCTTGGCCAAACTACAGTATCCACATAGCTGGCATAACATACCTGATGGTACAGGATGGATCTCTTACCTATCTGGCACTCAAGCTCCAACAAAATAATTTGTGTTAGACCATGTCATTACAAAGAGCCCGAAGATTTAATTCGAATCTTATACCAAACAGTAGAATCACTTTGTACACCCGACAAAGAACCTATGTTTCTTTATGATTCATTCACCTGAAAAATATATGTAGCCATGAATGATGGAACCTTTATATGTATTATTCGATCTTGTGTTATCAGTACTACTTGGATTTGATATTAATCATATGATATCATAGCCCACTACAGCTCCATATACTGTTAATATGCATGGCAGATTTTATTCACTTTATATTTACTCAGATATTGTAGAACCTAGTATTGTTGGTAATACACATGTACCACTATTACGAATCATTCAAGTTAAAGGTCATGATAGAGACATGATCACTGAAACATTTACAAATCTTCATTACAGACCCGTTTCCAAACAAAGATTTTAGACTATTGAGATGATATGGGTTGACCTATTCCATTAGAACAAGGGAGAGCCATCATAATATTTCATTTTTATCATTTGTGACATCATGAGAGTACTGTCTGTGACACATATTACGATTACCAAGTGGGAAATGGTTTACCTGATTTTACTAGTAGTCAATGGCAATGGAGTCTTTGATTAAGAAATGTATTGTGTAACCTGTTTCATTCAACTATACCTTTTCTGAAGAAAGAGGCATTAGCCTTAGGAAAACAAGCTGTTCATTCAGGCATAAATTTCGTATCAGATGTCATACAAGGAAAATTTCTTGCTGATGCTGGAAAATGACGAGCAATACAAGGAGCTTAAAACTTACTTAGAGACTGCTCTACCTCAAAAAAGGAGGAAACAAGTGTCATGCCCAGAATTGCTAAAACCAAGAGACAAAGAACATTGCCCCCAGATTTTTTTAAATAGTAATAATAATAATATCCCTCCTACCCCATGCAAACTCCTGTTAGTATAAAAAGTCTGAGCAGCTAGACTTATTTTCTCTCCCTCCCACACAAACGATGATTGAAGAAGGTCAGTGGATATAATATTATTTCTTATCATTATTGACAGATAAAAGACTCGTCAAATTTTCTATATCATGTTCAGGAGATTAATATCTAGGCCTCGCACAATTATATCTTCATGTGAAGGCAAATATTTTCAAACCTGGTGGAGCCAACATAAAAAAAGATGAAGATCAGACTGTACCTGTTAGTCCTTTTCTTCATTCTCTATTTTCTGAAGTTGATGGATGCCTGAATGACAGACTGATTTCATCCTTTTAAAATCATTATGCCTGTAAGTTGTACATAGAAACTACTGTGAAGCTAAGAGAAATCGTTTGGCATCATCTATGTGGATAAAGGACACAGCAGGTAGTTTTGACAATCTCGACTTTAATGATGGTGAGAATAGTAGAGGCAAAGATTGACACATAGATACACATGGTAGTCAAACTGCCAACATTCAGACATCTTTTTTGCAAAACAAGTTCTTGTCCAGTGGTGTGTAAAATTTCATCTTGTACAAAGTAAAGATGCATTTTGTATTATGTCAAGTGAAGAATCAGGATTAAAAGTTGCTATCTGTGTTAAAAATTCTAAATCAGCCTGTCAGTCACCATGTTGCACACTTAAGCATTTCAGAAAGGAACAGCTAAATATCCTTTGAAATATATAGAGTGCAAGTCATTTTCAATTCCTTGGGGAAACTTGCATGTATTAAAGATGTGCTTTTAGGTCAAATACCTACGTGTCTTTTTTATGGGATGTGTTGATAACAATGCATTTAATGGATCTTGGAAAAAAAATCCGTAAACTTTCAAACATTATTGTATCAATTTCGTGGCAGTCAATGTGGATGGAAAACAGATTCTGTTCGACCTTTACAACCAGATTTTGATGCTGAACTGTCGAACATGGACTTATAACAAAAAGTCCTGCAAGAGCTTTATTCATCTGTGTGTGGACGATATTATTTCTCTATATTAATAAAAGGGCGTGTCTGTGGGAAAGAACCTAGAGACCTGAAATTTTGCACCCACACTAAGTGGACCCTGAAAGTGTGCACCTTGGAATTGCTTATCTTGTTCACGTGTGTGCATCTCCTTAATTAGGCAAGCTAGCGAAAAACCGCATAGAAAAGAAGTGGTTTCTTATATTACAAACATAAATAACAGACAGACACACATGTATGTGCGTGTGCATCTTTTTAATAAAGCAAGCTAGCGAAAAATCACATAGGAAAGAAGTGGTTCCTTATATAACAACTTTTAATATATAGAAAAGATGCACACACGTGCACGCATGCACATGCACATCTGTTTGTCTGTCTGTGATTTCTATCTGTAATAATAAAAGGGAATGTCTATTTGTCTGTAGGTCTGTCTCCAACAGGAAAGAATCTAGAAATCTGAAATTTTTTACATGTACTAAGTGGACCCTGAGGGTGTGCACCTGGATATTATTACTTATCCTCGTGCATGCACGCATGTGCATCTTTATGCAAAAAAAACACATAGAAAATAAATGTGATGGCCACAGCTCCAAGAGGAAAGAACCTAGAAACCTAAAATTTTCCACCCATACTAAGGTGGAACTTGAGGGTGTGCAACTGGGTATTTTACTTATCTTATCCATGTGCATGCATACATGCGCATCTTTTTAACAAGGCAAGATAGCAAAAAACTACATATAATAGAAACCACAGACAGACAGACAGACATGCACGTGCATATCTGTGTATGTGTGACCACCATCGATCCAAGAGGAAAGAAGCTAGAAACCTGAAATTTTGCACCCACACTAAGTGGACCCTGAGAGTTTGCACCTGGGAATTATTATTATTTATGTGCGTGCGTGCATGCATGCCCCATAGTATACCCTGTAGTATATCAGTTAAGATTAACAACTTCTAATATAAAGGTCAGTGCATTTTGGTAGCAATGCGTTCCAACAATAGCAACAAAATTATAACCTAATATTGTTGTTAATCTATGTACTGAAAGTATAAAATGAAATGTATAAACAACAAAACTGGAAAAATGTTTGTTGATTTCTTACTTTAGAGTCTCCATTGATTAAAGAGATTTGTTTTTATTTAAAAAGTTGGTGATATAACAGAAAATACCTTAATTCAGAAACGATTTGAGTTTAAAATTGGATTGATATTTTTACTTTCATATAAATTTTATGCACTTGCTAAAAGTAATCAACCTAAAAACCCGAGCGAAACTGGGTACTTTCGCTGAGTATTATTACTTATCTTATCCACGTGCATGTGCGCATGCACGTGAGCATCTTTTTTAATGAGGCAAGTTAGCGAAAAATCACATAGAAAAGAAGTGGTTCCTTATATTACAAATATAAATCACAGACAGACAGATAGACATACATGTGTGTTACCGCCATAGCTCCAAGAGGAAAGAACCTAGAAACCTGAAATTTTGCCCCCATACTAAATGCACCCTGAGAGTGTGCACCTGGGTATTACTTATCTTATCCACATGCATGCAAATCTCTTTAAAGAGGCAAGCTAGCAACAAACCACATACAGAAAAAGTGGTTCCTTATATAACAACTTCTAATATATAGAAAAGCCAGTGCATTTTGGTAACCAATGCATTCCAAAAATGGCTTTTATGTCATGTTGCTTAGTCACAAAAGTATATAAGTTTTACTTTTATGCTAAAATGGGTTCAGAATACACACATTGACATAGTCATCTAGAATATATCAACCTAATAGCCTGAGTGAAGCTGGGTACTTTCATTAGTTGTATATATTATGTCTATTACCATTGTAGACATGTGTTGAAACACAAACTGTTAAAGAAAGTTAGCTCTGATAAGAATATTAACGATATGTCTCTTCCTAATTTTGTTGAAAGACGTTTTCATGAGAATGATCCTTTCATGGGTTTATCAACGATTGTAGTCCAAATGGTCAAATCATTATTGTGAATTAACTTAAACAAACATATATAGAAATTCTAATATTTTCTTTTATTCAGAATATAGTATACACATGAAATTAAGTGAAATTAGAAATTAATTTTTCTAAAACATTTTTAATTTTGTTTTGTTTGGAATTAAGCACAAAGCTACACAATGGGCTATCTGTGCTCTGCCCACCACGGGTATCGAAACCGGGTTTCTAGAATTGTAAGTCCACAGACATACTGCTTTGCCACTGGGGGCCACATTTTTAAACTCATCGAATGTAGAAGATTTACAGAGAAAGCTGGTAACATTTGAATAAAATCATCTTTCTCAACTGTATGAGAGTATGTATTGCATATGTATCTGTAATTCTTGAAACCACCACTGACCCATGATGTGATGTAGTATTCAACTATACTAACTGTCTGTTCAAATAATATTAAACTTTAAACTTTTTAGGGTATATAATTAAATCTAGAAGTGAAAACTAAAATACTGATGATGTAGTACTGATGAAACATGTTTTTGTCACACTTTCACTAGAAGTTGCTACCAGGATTAGAAATCTGCTAAAGTATATCAAGAACATTGTATGTGCTCCTTAGAATTTGTCAAAGTTGAAAAGTTCTCCATATAACATGATGTAGTGGTAGACTGTATTTAGTAGAGCCATGTGTGTGTTTTATTATTGTTGAAAGAATAAATCATCATATGTCATTATTTACAGACAGAAGAATGTGTAAAGGTAATGCTTTGTTATTTATTTCAATTGACTGTGTGTTGTATGTCATTAATTGCAAACAGAAGAATGCTTAAAAGGTAATGCTGTGTTATTTATTTCTATTAATTATAGTGTACCTAAATCTTGAATTGTCATTATGTCTTTTATTTAACTAACATGTAATAATGATATCTGCTTAAAACATATTGGAGTTTTATATAAGTGAAATAATAATCTATTTCAAAATTGTATGCCATTAGTTTCAAACAGAAACACTTAAAGAAGGACTTACATATTAATTTTTAAAATTATTCGATATTATACTTGATTATTAGCTGCATATTAATTTATTTCAATTTGCATATCTTTTACTTATTATCATCTAATTAACTAATTGACATTTAATTCATAGATCATTAATTAGATATTAATTATTAAATTGCATATCATTTACTTTTGGATACTAATTACATATGACGTCATCCCCTTTCCCACTTCCGCCTCCATAGTAACGTTATAACTACTGCCAAAGGCACTTGCTCTTACACTCTGCAGAGTTTTGGCTAATCCTTCGAAAGGACCATATGAGGAGTCCTACAATTTGTACTTGTGTATCATTTCTTATATTCGTCTTCAAGAACCAATAAAGTCGCTAATAGTTTTCAATAGGCCTAACAGACTCGGGAGATTGGTGGTGCACTCATACACCTGGATGGACAAGGCTTGAGAGACTGAAGACTGGGCCACACCAGGATAACTCTTCTCTCTTGGCATGTGGAGGTATGACTGTACCCCCAACATCCCCATTTTCCGCGTACTTGTATCTGTACTGTTTTTGAACATCCTTTTAGCAAACAAAAAATGTTGTGTAAAGCCTAAAATAAATGCAATTTAGTTTTGTTTTATACTGGTTTCATCTATAGGTGAATCAGCAGAAAACTTATAGATTTAAATATATTTAAATATATTTATTCAAATATATATATAAACATTTCCACTAGAATACACGAAATAAAAATATGTGCATTACAATATCTATACATAATAAGAACAATCCCATTAATTCAAAATTCTTTATTTACAGAATACTTGCAAATTATGAATATATTATCCTATGAACTTTATTTATTGTCAATATTTTACGAGTTTTGTTGGTAAAGGAAGTTTGCAACGCGTTCTCATACTTTTAATACATACACGTATGGAACACATTCCTGACATGACATGCCTTGAGTCTAATTGATTATTGACCATTAAAGTCGCATTAATGTCCTTTTCCTTGATCGCATTCCAAACAAAGACATATCTAGATTTTAGAAAAGTAGTCGTTCTTATTCAGAGTGTGATTATGATTTTCAATGAGTTAATTTTACAACAGTAAAGAGGAGCAATAAGCAAACGGCGGACTGACAACGCTAGAAACCGGGTTTCGATACCCGTGGTGGGCAGAGCACTGATAGCCCATTGTGTAGCTTTGTGCTTAACGTCAAACAAACAAACAATCATTAATAATTCCATAAACTATGGAAAGGAACAATTTATAATAACGTGTTGAAGTAAAACAGACATACCGCTGTGCCACTGGGGGCATTATTAATGAATAAGGTAAATTTACCATTTTACGGAAGCCTGAACCGCATGGTGAAAAATAAAAATATTAATATAAGGGTTTTTATCTCGCACGTACGATATACTATGTCGTACCTTTAAATGCATCAATTGTAGAATAAATGTGTCTAATTTTATGGATAATTATATAAATAACAATTAGTTGGTGTGTTCATTTCATAATTAGGTTTCACATCAGTTTCATAATAGTTACTTGATCGTCAATTTGAAGTTTCGAACTGAACACCTCGAAGTCACGTTGATGTTACTGTACCTTGAATATTTCAAAACCCATAACAATAACGTAATGTATATTGAAAATAGACTTCTCGTGAATCAGAACTTAGAGTATATTTGGGCCATATTTTCAAAGCATTACCCCCAGTACTTACAACTATGTCGTACGTACGAGATAAGACCTTAAAATTTAAATTTTTCACTTTGCGGATCAGGACTTCCTTACCATTTGATTGGACGAAAAAAAATATATTATTGCACGAGCAAATGCACACATAATACTTCTTTTAATATATGACCTGTACGGAAATGAGAAAAAAATATTCTCTCTGCATAGGCCTGTATAAAACGAAAATCCTTTTTTTAAACAAAGTTCTATTAGAGCAAGTAAATTTGAATGAAAATTGGCAAATGAGTAGACGTCTCAAAAAATCTGCTTGTTTCAAATTTTTTACATCAAATATTTCTCTTTTCAGTATCGCACTTACAATCTTATTAACGACGATTATTCAAATTCTACAATGCATGCGACCATAAAAAATAGACAGAAGATAATGTATAAACTGAAAAAGACTTTTATTATAGAAATTTCTAAGCTTGAACAATAAAAACAACAGCATTTAAATCAGAAAAATCAATACTTTAACTCTTTGCACATCATAAGAAAGAAACTTGTATTTTAGAAAACAAATATATGGTATAAAAAATAAGTTTGAAATATATCAACCATATGTTTTTGATGGTTCACTAAATTTACAGTAAAACAATTTACCAATGTAGTTTTACAGTAAAACATTTTAACAATGTAGTTTTACAGTAAAACAGTTTACCAATGTAGTCTAAAATATTTGGTTGAAACAGCGTTTTTTATATTTAAAAAACTTTTATGCTTTAGTATAAAGATTTCCTTACTAATTTATAACTGATTTTAATTTTCTATAGCATAAAATTTAACTTCAGAATTAAAACTAATGAAAGCAATTAAAAACGTATATATTAGGAAGCATATAATCGCTTTGAAATTAACAGAGCTTTTAAATATATATATAAATCAATTATTCAACCCATTTTCTTGTTTCCTATTAAGTTAATTTAACAAAAATCTAACTGTAAAAATTGTAAATATTAGTTTCATGGATATATGTTTACATTATGTAGTTTAATTCAAATATTTCACTAGAATAATAGTTTGCAAGTAAAACGAAAGATACCAAAAGTGATAACACTCAGAAATCGAATAAAACATATATACAGTACACTATACTTTTAATTCGAATCTACCAACAACCTATCATAATGGAAATATGAATAGTTATAATATTAGTTATTTATAAAAACAGTTAATGTACATCACGCTAGAAGTCTACATATAATAGTATAATAGTAATTTTACAAAATCAAACCAACTATAACGGTGTAGCTGTTTCGACTGTATGCCTCATTCTATAACGAATATTTTAAAGCATAAAGTGCATTAACAAACCAACCACCCACCCACACATATATATAATCATTTCAGTAAAATATATTGTACATTTCAAGCCTGAAGACTTTTACTAAAATTAACAAATGTTTCCAATAATTGCTTTGAGATCGTTTGCTTTATTTGACACCTCAACAACACTTTCTACCATTTCTTGGATAGCGACAGCAGAAGGAAATATCGAAGCTGCCTTTTTAGCGCTTGTTACGAAATATTTTATGGAATCCCAAAGGCTATTAGATTTTTGAAAAACACTGGTTTTAATGGTTGAGTCATTCACGTTCTTATGGACTGTATCTCCAATATACACTAACCTACTTGCGCTAATAATTACAGACTTACAATGTTGAAGGAAAATCTTTGGTGGTTGTTTATTTCTTATGGTAACCAAAAAGGTATCGATCGAATTTGTAAAACGAACGTTTTCTGCTTCAACTTGATATTTATAAAAATGTAACAGCTGAAGTTCATTTGAATCTAAGCCATTCTCATCAACTTGAAAATTGTTCTTACTTCTTATATTTTTAGGCATTTCTTTTCGAACAAGATCTGTGAAGTATTTTGTATGGTTATCATACGGATTTTTTACTTCCCTCACTGTAGCATTTTCTGTTTCCCTATTTTCTTTTTTACTCATGCCTCCATGTTCAAACTTTACATAATCGTATTGTTTTAACCATTCCTGGTCTGTCTTCTGATCTTCAAGAACTAAGCCTGTAAAAGATTCACTGGGTCCTACTTGCATAGATTCTTTATTTGTGCTGCCTGAGTTACAGAAATCATTTGCAATTGTGCGTACTGCAGTTTTATCATAAATTTCATTATTTGATCTTTTGAATATCAACGAAGAATTGCTGCGTATAAAACAAGCTACAAGCTTAACGTCTTCTATGAGGCTACAAGCACAAACAACTAGCTTATCAAGTTCTTCTGAAGTGTAGGACTCCATGTCTATAGTTCCTTCTATGTACGAGCTCGATTCTACCAAAGGTTTCAGAAGTTTAGCCAGTTTTGTACTTAGACCTTTGTCTGAAGAATGCGTACAGTTAGATAGAGCACCAAGAGCTAGTTCAATAAACTCATGAATCGTTGTTTTGAGTTTCTTACAAACTGAACGGATGTTTCGCTTATCATTAACACAGCTAAATAACATTTGTATTGCAGAATGTACGTCTTCATATCTTTTGGTGCATAGTTCAATAGCAGTATGACGTTCTAGAGGAAGCTCTTTTCCCACAATACACCTTGATAGTAAAGTTTGTAATTCTTCATTAGAAGCGGATTGCCTGCTGCTAGACTCTTCAGTGCTTACAGCAAAGCTAGGATCTCGAGTGACTCGAGGAGGAACATCGTACAAGCCTTGGATGTGGATCTGCATTGTTTCTTCTGGACTTGTTTGTCGGTTAGACAACATATTATATTGAGAAACATTACAGAGAGGTTCTGTCTGTGGCAGAAGTGAATCTGAGTCATTTGTAAGAAAGGACTGTGGAGAAGGCTTAATATTGACATGGCGTGGATCTCTGAATGGAATGTCATACAGTTCATGTTTATCTTCCATACTACACCGATTGGACAAATAGGTACATAGACTAGAATAACTGCTCTTTGTAGAATTGGGGGAGGATGAACTTAGTGAAAGAGGTGAAGCCATACCGGATCTGGTGTCACAATCAAGTGGCACATCCTTTGTATTGTACACGGGTCGAGGATACGATGTTGGAATGTCATAGTCACCAATTCCTTCTCTTAAGAATGGCTTAGCAGGCTGCAATAGCCAATCAGGATCGTCATATTTATTGACTTGTAGAAAATCATAGAGGTCCGCAGCACTACGAGGGATGTCATATACATCTAATCCATTGTTTTCTGCTGATTCAAGTTTACATGTCTCCTCGGTGACAGGCAAGTCGTACGAAACACGAGTGTTTGTAGGAGTGTCGTAGTCGCCTATAAAAACAAATATCGTAATGATTTTGATTTCTAAATGCACACATACACTAATGTTAGAACTATTTAATATAATACAGAAAGTTTTAACGAAATAGCTTTTAAGCCAGGATTTGGAACAATAAACTAAAACTACAATTATTTATCACAATGAAGGAAAAATGGACAGAAAATGTCATCGATGTCACGCTTTCTCTTGTGTGGTTTGTTTCAGATCAACCCAGTTAAATTTATATTATAAATGGCTGTGAAAATAATTATCACGTGTGTTCAACATTTAACCTGTAACTTACCTATAATTAAAGCTTACTTCCAAAAAAAAAAGTATTGCATGTTATATAAACCACAGGTTTGCCTGTTTTGTGAATTCGTCTGATACTACACTAATATTGGATTTATTATTATGTAGTTCAATCCATTATTTACTTGCATTGACTTATATAATGCGTAAATTAACGTGTTCTTTCTACTTCTTTAATGTAACATATGTAACATGTGGTAACATAAAATCTTTCGTTCAAGATATTCTTAAGTAGTTTAACCTCATATATTATTCTATTCTAAAAACAATTTTATTGATTAAAAAAAATGTATTTATAGCTCCAAGAAATAAAAATTCAATAACAAAGCTTTTAAGTGAGGAATGACTATTGTAATTTTTAGGTTTCTTTTATACGTGAACTGCCGCAGTTGGAAGTATGGCGTCTTTAGAGTAAAAAAACCGGCGAGTTTTTAATCAAACGAGAAACTCACATTACTTTTTCAGTTGCTATAAATCTTTTATATTTTCCTTTGTTTATACACAAATGACATATTTTACATTGAATTGTATTTCGGAAAAGCCACGAAGCTCTATAATGTTAGTTATTAACAGCTTCTGATCAAATTAATGAAGCCAATTCTGTATAACAAATTGATTAGAAGTGCTTACTGTCGGATCTCAATACACAAGAAAATTAAAACCTATAATGATTAGAATGCATTGTCTTCGCTAGTAACGTTATTTTTTACCTTTAATTGAACCTACCGTATGGACTCTTAAGGAAATCTCCACATTTAGTTTCTTTTGTCTGTATTGAGCCAAAACTCCTCGGAACATCGTAGTCTTGAGAAACTTTCACATTCTCTAGTGCGTGATGTAAGTCCACATATCCAAGTTTCTGGGGTGTCACCACCTGGTAGAGACGTTAGGAACTATTCAGAATTCCTTACATGATATATGGTGAGAAAGTGTTTCAAAGGAGAATGCAGCACATACTCTCCCCTAGCCTCTCATAATTTTAATATGTAGGTTAAGGCCAGCTGATAGAAAGAATCAGTATACTTACAGATCTTCAGGAGTGAATCAGTATAAGTGCCTCGAAACAAAAGCGAAAACAAGATGAAACTAATTCACTCCTGAAGATCTGTAAGTATACTGATTCACTCCTGAAGATCTGTAAGTATACTGATTCACTCCTGAAGATCTGTAAGTATACTGATTCACTCCTGAAGATCTGTAAAGGTCATTACTGACAACATTTATTGGCCTTTAATTTAACCCCAAATTACTGATGGGGTCCTGACCTCATCATCTTTTTAAATGTATTTTTTAAGCTATTTATACATCAAATTGCTTGTGGATCCATTACTTTGTGATTGCAGGGTTTCTAATAACATAATAATCACTCAAAAATTTTAAACAGAAAAATACCGTCAATATTGCAGATAGTTCTGCTGATTACTGCTGGGGACCTCTATGTATCTTACATAAACATTATTTGGTCAGTTCTTTAACTTGAGTGATACAATAGAGAAAACATAAAATGTCCTAATATACTGCAATATGTGAAACCATCGGTAGAGAACAGTTTCAAAATAAGTCGGTAACTTAATGGTTAACATTGATATTGTTACCTTTATTTGACAAATGTTTTCATAAGTTAGTTAGACACGAAATGGATTTTATAAAGTTATTTTTATTATATACTTTCACACAGACTAAAATTACAACATTTCCATGTTGTTTTCTTTAGAGTTGGCCCATGAACTAAAATTAATCGCTTTGAAGAACTAATTTACGAAAGCACGTTTCACCAAGAAAACGTGTTTCAAGAAATACAAATACTTAGAAAAATTTTGAAAATTGGTAATAAATAATAGTACTACAGGTGAGTGAAGCTTGTACTTAGAATATTTAAACTGAATAACATCAAATTCAGCTTTTGTATACATACATCGAAAGTAATGTTTGTGGAAAAAGAACGTTACTGAACTAAAATATAGGGTTATGGTTATTCTCGGCATAAGTAGGTTTTACAGATTAATCTAACAATTAACACATTCGTTTTTCATGTTGAAAATACTACTTGTTTCATGATTCTAAAAATATGTTTGTGAGACTGAGCGTATCACTTGACACTGTTGGTCACGTTGAAAATTTTTGTTTAGCATATAGGCCTGATGATTAGGATGCTCGATTCGCAATCTGCAAGTATTGGGTCCGAATCTCCGTCGCTGAACATGTTCTCCCTTTCAGCCGTGGTGGTGTTATAATGTAACGGTCAAACTCACTATTCGTTGGTAAAAGAGTAGCCGAAGAGTTGGCTGTAGGTGATGAACTTTCTTCCATCTAGTATTTTACTACTAAATTAGGGACGGCTACTTGAAGAGATGGCGCCACCAGGTAAAATCTGCTCAAGAATCATCTATGATGCATTAGCATCCAAGATGCCTCAAAGGCACGTAGCAGGATTGGGGCTGAAAATGAATAAAAATAAAATAAACTGGTTGAAAACCAGTTTTTGTATCAGCACTGTGTTGGCGAGTGTGCTCCGAACTTTCGTTTAAGTGTAGATGTGCAAGCAGCGAGTGTTGTTGACTAGTTGCTCTCTCTTTGGTCAGTAGTTCTATGACTGAACCTTAGTGGTCTCTGGCCTGGCCATTCGTTTAGCATATGATTTATATAAGTTGTCGCTCAGATTAAAAATAGCAGATATCAATAATTTAATTATCACCAGAATAAAAAACAAAAACAAAACAACAACTTAAGTTTCATAACTGCCTAACTCCTGTTGATGGGAGAAATTTTAATTAACTAACGTTTTTACAAGATTCCGATCACATGAAGACTTTTTTTGTATACGAAAGCTTGCGTGTTTTCGTATAGTTTGCGAGAATCTACTAATATCCTAAGGAGTGGTTTGTTTTGTTGAATTTCGTGTAAAGCTACATGAGAGCTATATGAACTAGCCGTCCCTAATTTAGCAGTGATAGGTTGCAGGGAAGGCAGCTAGTCAACACCACTCACCGCCAACTCGTGGGCTACTCTTTTACCAACGAATAGTGGGATTGACCGTCAGAGTATAACGCCCCCAAGGGTGAAAGAGCCAGGATGTTTGGCGATGGGGATTCCAGCCCGCGATCCGCAGGCTGCAAGACAAGCGCCCTAACCAGGCCAGACTATCTGCACTAGCTATCTCAATTTGAGCCTGATAGACTAGAGGAGAGACAGCTAGCCAAGCAACGCCCACCGCTAACTCTTGGGCTTTTCCCGTGTGATTGAATAGTGTAATTTGACTGTCATGCTTATAGCTCATCTACAGCTCCAAAGTGCTGAGTGCGATGTTTTTTCGTTAACGAGACGTAAACCATAGACCCGTAGATCTACAGTTCAGCACGCTAATCAGTGGGCCATGTTCTGTTCCTATACAACTGATTCTGAGAATGTTTGATGAAACTAAGGCTTTAAAAGCAGGTGAAAAAAAGCATATAACATCTTAAAATTTAACTGATTTCACAAAAGTAGAGAGATAAATGTATAAATGTACACTAAGCAATGAAAAATGTAACAACATGTTCATCTAAAA